>NC_059301.1:28620749-28763111 GCF_017591435.1 Portunus trituberculatus
AACAACGTATCACAGTTCTGAGATATAAACCAATGACCACATTTTTCGCCGATTTAACACTGTGAAAAAAAGCTAAAAAATAATTTCACTGTTAATCCTTTCATATTATGGCAAGAGTATGTGTTTGATTTTATGACAGACATAAAGTAGACATTCTAAGCTTTCTTTTAAGACCAACCCCAACTCTCTAGCTTGATCCGTTGCTGAAGTATTGCATTCCAAATGTCGCAAAAACTTGACCGCGTTTTTCTCCGTTTTTTATTTTTGGCGCTTATCACCCTACGTCATGCAACGCCTCATTTAGACGTTCGAGTATTGAGTCTCCACTGTACAGGGGATCCTCGCAATTTGACAGGGTTAGGGCGGTTTTTCATTGGTCGAATCAGCGTTTATTCGAATCGTGAAGCAATTTTTCCCATAAGATACTAAGAATTATGGGGGATAAGAACCAACCTCCAGCCTAGACCCCCAAATCATCACTATAACCTCTTAAAAACACTAACTTAGACTAATTCAGTGCTATTAAAGGCTTCATTTATATCTAACTTTTTTTTTATTAAACACATTAGGGTGCTGTACAGTACATTTTTGGAAATAAAAACACTTGCAGTGGTCTCGCAGTACTTGTCCCTCTTTTTCTAAATTGATGATACTATTGATCTAGGGACACTCATTTGCGCTGCAACCACATTGTGAGCTATACCTGCCTCACACTTTCTTATAAACTCAAGTTTATCTTTGAAAGGCAGGAAATTGTGCTTCTTAGGGCTGGGGATAGAGGTGGCTTTGCGCGGAATGGTCTAAGCGGCGTGGAGGCAGGAGGTGGAATGGCGGACCGTGGCCTGCATGGACAACGCCTGGGGCGAGGGAGACGCAGAGGAAGTGACATACAGGCAGTGTTGCCAGATTTTCTTAATGAAAAGTAGCAGAAGCACGCTTGAAAAGTAGCAGATTTCACCACAATGTAGTCCAATACAAGAAAAACTACTACATATTACTTTAACTACTATATTTTGTACTTACCACTATGCACTCACATTTCTTTCCATGGGGTTATGGGGAGGGGACTGGAGTCCTCTTTCATGATGTACCATTTTTTCCATAAGTCTTCTTTCTTTTTTTTTTTTTTTATAAATTATTTCCATTCTTTCTTAAATTTAACCAAAATATTTTTCTTCTTAACAAAACTTAATTATTTCTATTGCCTTAAAGATTTTTCCTTTCACTTCCTCTGCATCACTTTTTTAAAGATTTGCATTATCTAGTAAGTCATTTCCTGGACGTATGGACGTATGGTGAGGCGAGAGAACCGTGATGTCATCAGTTGCCTACTCACCACAAAAAAAGAAAAAGCACCATAACTACATTGTTCTCAATGTCACGGTTAATATTACTACTACTATTATTATTATTATTCTTGCTTTTATTAATGTTGTTAATATCATTATTATTGTTAACATTTAGAAAAAATTGCAAATGTAGCCCAATAATGTCATCAAGCAGCTCAAACATATTATGAATTAATTAGCCCAAAAATCACAGGTTTTTAAGTACAGTAAGCCTCCACATTTAGTGATCCTATTAGTCTGCCGAAACCATCGCTAAATTGGAATTTCGCCAAATTTGAATACTACTTTAAATAGGGAAAAATACCAATCAGTCTTTCGTCCGCCCAAAGTCCCCATTTCGAGTCCCCATTTACAGCTGCAACATTGCCACCTTCACGAGAATCAGCACCCCCCGAACCACTAGTGGAGGCCATGGTGATAGCGAAACTCGCTAAATAGCAAGGATGGGAGCACAAAGAATGAGTTCACACGCTGGATTAACACACAATAGCTCAAGTGTCGAGCCGGAATGCCGGAGGCACTGTGGGGCTGACGTCACTGCCAAACAGACACGCGATTGGCTCAGAGCGAGCGGGAGGCAGGACAGTGTAGCGCGGTACATTCGCTAAATATGAGAGAAAATCGCTAAACTTGAGGGCTTGGCCTTTTTCCAGACAGTCGCTAAATAAGGGTTTCGCTAAATTCGGGGGCTTACTGTAGTGCATACCCTTCAAAAGTAGCCCAATCTGCTACTTTTCGCCCAATCTGTGCGGCACAGGGTAGAGTTGATTAACACTTCCGCCTGGCAGGCTGGGGACAAATTTGTGGTGGCGGAGGATTTGACCAGGTGGGTGGCGTGTGAGATATGAATGTTGAATTGGTGAGTCAGTCGGTTGAACCTAGAGGATTCGGTATTAATTAACTGAGTTCGAATTGACGATAATTCGAACTGCAAACGGTCGAATCATGAAGATCCCCTGTATTTCCAAACTGGGACTTAATTTGTCAGATTGTTAATATATATAGATGTTAGTTCTGATTTTACTACACTAAGTTGTAGCCTGGTCTATATAGACAATTCATTACAAGTAACAAAATTCACAAAATAAATTATTATTTGGCATTTCAAATACCCAAACACTTGCCAACATTGCCTCTCAATGCTGGTTACCAATTGTGCTTTGTTGGCGGCAGATGTGCTAGGCACATTGGCTAATATTGGGAACTTTTGGATTTTTTCTACTGTCTTTTATTATTAGTCTATCATGTCAGAGACAGAACTGTACTACATGCTAGCAGTACTGCCTAAAAATGAATAGGTACAAAATGAGTACAGGCAACCCCCGCTTAACGAAGGGGTTGCGTTCCTAGAAAACACTTTGTTAAGTGAAACTTCGTTAAACGAACCGATTATAACAAGTTTAACCCCTGACTTGAACTTCCATTGAGAGTAAGCAAAGCGAGAGTGCATCATAATACAGTGAAAGGTTTAATGAAAGTAAAAATTATGAAGTTTAACATTTAGGCAGTTAAATTCAATTTAAGTCATTATAATGTACACTAATGTATGTATGTACGTAATTTTATAATGTTGATGATCTTAAATTTATGAAGGGAGGGAGAGTGAAATGGGAAAGACACTAACCGGTAACCTGTGGAATGTATACAAAGGGCGCATCATGGTACCGCATACAAAACTTATGTACCACATTTCCACAAGGCTTTCCATTTTATCCATTGTAGAGTCACGAGTTCAGGTGGTTCTTTTAGCTTGCATGGAAGATACAGTCTTACCAGCCTTCTTAATAGAGTCTGCTGTCTTGAAAATAGTAGAGACAGTATATGGAGTCAAGATGGGGGCCAGCAAAGCTATAGTTTTCTCGCCTCTCTCATGTCTGTGAATAATATTCACTTTGAGAGTAAGAGACTTGCTGGTCTTCTTAGGAACGTAGACCACATTGCAGGACGTTTTGGTGGTAAGTTGAGCGAGTGAAGACGAGCTGCTGACGCTGTTATGGGAGTGAGTGGTGCGTGTGCTGTCCACGAGAGGCTTGATCTTGATTCTACAGGTGTCCCAGGATTTCTCCTGAGGCAGGCCTTAGTATTTGTGGCTCCTGGTGTATTCAAAAGCTTGTCGGCTTGTGTGATATAGCGGGGCTTTCAAACTTGGAAAAAATTTCCTGGATAAAACTTCGTTAAAGCGAGTTTGGTGTTCGTTAAACGAGCAGATGGTAGTAAAATGAAACCTTCATTATAGCAAAATTTCGTTGTGTGAACCTTCGTTAAACAGGGGTTGCCTGTACTTGAAAAATATGAAAAGTGGGATACATTACATCCACATCACAAGTCCTGGATGTGATTATCTCCAGACATTCATAAAAACATACTGACTTACATTATCACCAATCAAATATAAAGGACATCTATATATAGAAATTTTTTTTATCTGATAGTACATACATCTAACTGGCTGCCAGGTATGGTTAAAATCTAAGGTACTGTGGCACTTATTAAGATGTTCACTGCAGGGTTAAAGGGTTGTCTTTTATTCTATGTACATATATAAAACAGCCCCTTGATATAAGAGACTTAAAATTGTCAAAAAAAAACTTGTCTTTTATTCCGACATACCATATATGATAATTGTAAAATTGGGCAAATATGGATTGAGCAGCGTAATATGTATATTGAGAAAATGGCATGAAATGCCTTCCTAACAAGAATGAGCAAAGCAAATATAGGAGCAATTATGTAAATAGAATAGTATTTCCCACAGTACAAATGGAACAAGAATACTTACCTACAGCTGTCATGAATGCCTCAAAGTGTATGATGTAACTCCTTCCTCCTCGTGGATTGACAGGCATTCGCAAGACAGCTAACCCCTGATTGAAGAGCAGAATGTCCTTCTCATGATTCACTGCCTCTGTTTAACAACATGAAAATGGCTTCAAAAAGTGTTGAATAAAAAATCAGGTAATTTTACATTGATTTTTTTCATAAACTACTCATACATACAAACTTCTTTTCTTACCTACTTCTGTACTAATGATACTACAGGTAACTCTTGATTTACGTGTGTTTAATTTACGCGTTTTTGTTAATATGCGACCAAAAAAATATTGTAATTAATTAAATTTGCGCGATCGGTTTGCTTATACACGATTTGGCCCAACCACATTTTCACACTGAGTGCCAGACGCAATTTCAAACTGCATGCCAGAGAGTTCCGCAGCTGGCCGATAGGTGGAAGCTTCGCTGCCATGGACGCACTCTTCTACTACACAGTGATGCAAAAAGAATTTTCCAAGAAAAAGTGCCAGACCACCATGCTGCAGTTTTTCAAGAAAACACCAGTGGAAGATGTAGTACCAGAAGAGGACGTGGACAATCGTGGAAGCGGTGGAAACAGAGGAAGCACAGGTGGATGATGACGTTCTTGACTAGGAGGTGGACAGGGACAGTGAGTGTTTGTGAGGGATGAAGACATTGGCATCTTGCGTTTATTTTTTTTTACAAGTGTTTACTTTTATACTGTGGGGTTATTTTTGATAAGTGGATTTTTGATAAAGTGGAAAAGCTCAGAGGAAGATGGTGACTGACTGTGGTGTGACTGGTGAAGGCAGTGATGCAGTGAGTGTTGTGTTTATATATTCCTTGTTTTGTTGTTTTCTCTTATTATTTCTTGTTTTTTCCTTTACTTTAAATACACTTATAGTATTTAGAATGGTAAATAATAAAAATATGTTAATTTAGCCAAATAAATAAGAGTATTTTGTACAAATTTTTTGGGATCACATCCCGCATACCCCCTATTATCTATTGTTTCTTATGAGAATTAAAAGCTTGTTTTACGCAAATTTTGATATACGTTATGCCTCTTGAAACGAATATATTGCAAAAATCGAGAGTTACCTGTAATCTGTACCCTGCATTTTTCCAGATCTTTTCATTGATGACCAAACCTTCAGGAAATAAGATCATGCAAGGAAGCCACAGAATGCCTGACTTCACATCTCTCTAAAATTTCTGATTTGGGCAGAGCAAATTTAATATTATTCAATGTCTCAAAAACCTATTTCCTCTATCTATGAGCTAGACACAACTTCCCAGACAACTATTCTCTTTCTTCAGTGACACCTGTACAGTCTCCAAATAGAAGGAAAAATATGAATGAAACTGGAAAGAATACAGAAGACAACAATGAAGATGGTAGTACCAGAATTGAAGGACAAGACATGGTGAGTGACTGGAAAATATGAAGTAAACAACATTGGATGAGAGATGAGAATGGAGAGATTACATAACAATGTACAAATTACTAAGCCATGGGGAAAAGATATACAGAAAAATTTGGAGAGACTAATTGATGAAGGGACAATATGTAGGAGAGGACACACTATAAAATTAAGAAGAGTAAATGTCTCAGCAACATCAAGAAATACAGTTTCTCATATTGATGTATTGAACTCTGCAATAGTTTAAGTAAGGATGTGGACAACTATAGTCAAACCACGCTCTGGAGTCACTTTGGGTGTGGACGCTGCAGTAAATCCCCGGCTCGCCACTATGCCAAATCAGCCCCAACACACATCACTTCGTGTCATTCGTCACCTATTTACTAATTATTCTTATGTTTTATTTCCCATTAAATACTTTTTTAGATTCAATAAGGGTTTGTAGTGTTATGAATGTACTGTAGTATTGTAATATAGATAATAACAATTAGTATACATACATAAATAGCACGACACGTGGCAACGCTATTTTGCGGGGTTGTCAAGTAGGTCTGGGAAGGCAGGCAGGTCACGGGTCGGAGATTAAGGTGGGTCAGGGTCATTCATTTATCACCTGGCCACCCACCCAGCAAGATGGAAGGAAGCGTCACGAATCGTGGTGGACTAATACACAGCCGAGAGAAGAAACTTATATACAACGTATATAACTACTTCTTAGAACCTTGACTTATACCTCAGTGGTGGTGTGGGAAAATAAGTCGAAAGCAGAATAGGTATGTTATATTATTTAGAAAGTTTTTTTGGGAGTTTTCTTTACCCTTTTCTACAAAATTATGCAGAGAGAGAGAGAGAGAGAGAGAGAGAGAGAGAGAGAGAGAGAGAGAGAGAGAGAGAGAGAGAGAGAGAGAGAGAGAGAGAGAGAGAGAGAGAGAGAGAGAGAGAGAGAGAGAGAGAGGTGTGGTGGGGTGGTGTAGGCTTAAAAGGGTCAGGCGTTCTCTAATCCTTTTTAATTGCCCTAGTACTGGGAGAGATTTGGCACCGCTGTAGCTGGGAAGTCCCCTTTTCCGACCCCACCCAAAGTGACTCCAGAGCGTGGTTTGACTATAAGTAAATACTCAACTATGCTCCTCTACACTGAACGTCCTTGGCCCATACTTTATAATCTAAACTGAACTTCATATCTTGATCATCTGTATTCGAAACAGCTTCTATGATGTTAGATGTTCTGAGTTGGTTCTGCCAGTTTTTCTCATCCACCCACTGACTAACTCTGTATAGGGACCTTACCGATCCCTGTATGGAGTATGCTTCACATGTATCAGGAGTTCCATTCATATTGTTATCTTAGATGGGATGGAATCAAAAGCTTTTTGTCTTATCAACTCATCTTCTTTGAATGTTTTCTGCCTCTTTCTCACTGCCACAATATTGTATCTGTTGCGATCTTCTACCACTGTTTTCATGCTAACTGCTTTTCTGATCTCATGTACTACATGCCTTTCCTCTTCCTGTGGTCTCTCTGTATATGACTTTCTTCTTTATCCCATTTTTATTATGTCCACCTCTCTAGTACAAGGCAATCATGCCTTTCTCTAGTAAACTCTGGAACTCTCTGCCTGTTTCTGTATTTCCACATTCCTATGACTTGAACTCATTTAAGAGAGAAATTTCAAGACATTTATCCCATACATTTGACTAACTCTTTTGTCCACGTTAAGGGAACAGCATTTTAGTCAGCCTTTTTTTTATCAGAATATTTGTTGCCCTTGGCCAGTTCCTTTCTACATAAAAAAAAAAAATAAATAAATAAAAAAAAAAAAAAAAAAATAAATAAATAAAAAAAAATAAAAAATAAATAAATAAAAAACTAAATAAATAAATGAGAAAAATGAATCAATAAAATTAAGAATACAGGGAAAATGTACATAATAGCAATACAAAATGCTATGTCATAATGCTTTTTTATGTATGTAAAGAGAAAAAGAGTTTACCAAGACAGTGGTGTCCATCACCAGTAAAGCCTTCCTGACAGCGACATGAAAATCCAAATGAAGACTGTGAGTCGGACACACACACAGCCTGAGGGTGGCACAATGATGGATCCAGCTGGCAGGACCTTGTGGACTTGCAGAAGAATCCATCTCCCTCATAACCCTAGGGAAAACAAATAATAATCTGAATTAATAAGATCTACTGAAGCTGTAACTCATAACCAATCCTATTTCTTTTTTCACCCCTCACTCATACACTACAATTCTCTCTCTCTCTCTTTCTCCTTGTTTTCTTAAGGGGACCGTCCGGTGAGGTTTTTGAAAAATCGAAAAAAAAGAGGTATGTGGGTAATTTTTTTTTTTTTTTTTTGGCTGATAGATGTTTATTACACAATGTTAGTTTAGTAGTTACAAGCGAATTGACCCATAAATAACTGTATGAAAAAAAAAAAAAAAAAATTTTTTGAAAAATATATTTTTCCTATAAACTTTGTCACCAGAGGACATATTTCAATTTTGTCAGTATGGATATGAAGTATGTCGTATAACAAAACTTTCCATCTCATAGAATTTAGATTTTTTATTTTGATGGCCATTATGAATTTTTAAATTTTTTTGATTTTTTTTTCTATATAAAATTATATTGCGGCACTTAAAAAAAATTCCAAATTCTATGAGATGGAAATGTAGCAGCTTCATTGAGCCTCAAAATGATACCTCAAAATTGCAAATCTGTTGAGAAACATGCGAGAAGATACAATTTGAATGATAAAAGGTGGAAACTGAGAAAAAGGCAAAAAACCCCAGGGATGTCATTTTCATCCTCTATGACCCTGTACATTTATTTGGGTTGGATATTTCATGCTCATACACCACCATGTGCATCATATATGCTTTTTAGGCATGTTTAGAATATTCTGTAAGACTCATATGGCACCTGGCCGCCCCTACAATGATTGTGGTTATTAGTTGCTCGAAGGCGAGGGTGTCTCCCATCCATGCATGGCCGGTACAACTTGTAATTTCCACTTGCACCGCTTGTTTAGACATTGTAAGGCAAAAAAGGCAGGTAAAATAGGCTGGATTGTGGCTTGCAAGGTGTGAAATAACGGGTGATATACTCAATAGATCCTCCTCCCATCGCAGTCACATGGACACTGAAATGGAAGGGGAGAGGGTGTGTTCCTGTGTACGCCAGCACCCACCTTTCCTTACCAAAGAAACAACTTTTCATGGCTTTTTCCGTGCTTATTATCATCATTTATGGTACAGAGAATAGGGAAGGGGGAAGGCCTGGGGCTGCAGTGGCCGTGGCAGGGGCCCTTTAAAGTTTAAATACCCCACGTATTTTAGCGTATTTCCTCAAAATACTCCATCACTATGTTGCCATATGTTTGGGGATGCTTTGGTGGTGTTTGGGGGATTTTCGATATTTTTCAGATTTTTCGATACCATGGCCACCGGAAGGTCCCCTTAAATTTTCCAATCTGTGGCATCAAACAAGAAAGGAAGGGAGTCAAATAAAAACAAATCCAGTTGTAGTAAAGAGCCAAAGATTGGGGAAACAAAACTTGCTCAGGGAAAACCTTAACTGTTGTCAGCCTCAAAAAGTACTCAGCACATACTGTAATAGAAGAAGGAAAAGAAAATATAAATTATACCCCAAACTGTCTCACTAACTTCCTGACATTTGCAACGATATCCCTGGGCTTCTATGTTGTATGAACACACAGCATTTTTTCCACAGTTCTGGAGAACATTACAGCCAATCTGTAAAAAGAATTACAATATTATTATACAAAACTTTACTTTAAGTACTGTAAATCTTATTGAATATATAAAGTCTGAGACATACAAAATTATAAGTAAAAACCTAATTACTCAAATCTTCAGAATCTAGAGTGTACCAGTTTATAATCCTTATGGAGATGAGATACAGAAACCACATTTGTTTTAAGCCACTAAAAAAGAAATAGAAAATTGGTTATTAATATATAATTTTGCTATATACAATTAAACCTTATTGTATAACAAGTGAACAACCTTATTGTTATTATGAAATGGAAGTCATTTACCCTCTGTTGATGCATGTAAGACCAATATTAAAAAAGGTATACAGATCTTCAAGCAATGAATATGGTCATTATGGATAAATGGTCACTGAATTAAAGCAGCTCTTGCTGACTGCTGCTGTTGGAAGGCATGGCCAATATACAAGGTTAAGCATATTCTTTTCACACTACTATAATCTAAAAAAGATAAATTTAATACAAAATTCTAGCAAAATAAATGTAATTATTCCTCAAGTAGTAGGTTGCTTATCTTAATTATAATAAATACCTGAACTGGTGAACAGAAAAGACCATCTCCTTCATAGCCATCACGACACTGGCAGCGGTAACTCAGAGCATAAGTGTCATAGATGCAATTGGCATTAAGATCACAATTGTTGACAATGTTACAGCCTGCCTCTGAAATGCATCAACAAAATAAAGAATCCAGGAAATAATATAATATTAATATTAATAATAATAATAATAGTAAAAACACTTGTTGGATGATTAAAAGTGAGAAGGAACAAAGTACATACCTCCTGAAGTGGTACAAATGTGGCCATCTCCCTCATAACCAGCATTACAGACACACTTATATCGCTGGCTGGAGCTATCATACAAACACTGGGCATTGACATCACAGTCCACAACACTGTTGCATTCATCTAAGGGAAACAAGAAACTGTAGATAAAGTGGACCCTCAGAACTCAAACGCAACACATTCCAGAAAGCTGTTCAAGGAATGAACTGGTTGAGACCTGAAATGTTTTTTTCCATAGAAAATAAAGAAATAATTTTAATCCTTTCTAAGACCTATCATTCTTAGGTAATTTGATGCCATTGATGACGGCGACACCATGGCCAAGATGGGAGTCTGAATGTAGTGGGTGCATGCACAGTGTGTCCCCACTGGAGACTGAGGCATATAAAAGCCACAGGATGAGTACCTGCAAGCCAGGTCCAAACCAGATTTGCCCCCTGAAAAAAACTCTTCCTCCTCGCCCTCCTCTGGCATGATGCAACTCAGTCCCCAGAGTTGCTCTCCTCTTCCTCTGGCAAAGAGCTTAACTTCCAGATATTTCCTCTCTTCTCCCTCTTCTGGTGTGACGCAACCCAGTCTGCAGAGTTCCTCACTCTTCCCTCTTCTAGTGTGATGCAACCCAGTCCACAGAGTTCCTTTCCTCCTGGTGTGAAAAAATTACTTTCAAGTGTTCCTCACCCTTCCCTCTTCTCACATGATGCAACCCAGTCCCCAAAGTTCCCCTGAGTTCGTCACCCTTCCCTCTTCTGGCATGACACAACCCAGTCCTCAGTTTCTCATTTATTCCTTCTGGCATGGTGCAAACCAGTCCCAAGTCCCCAGTCTCAGCCCTACCCTTTCACTTTTGAGATGCCGGCTAGACCTGTCTGCCTGACACTGCTGCTAACACCCTGTCTATGGGTGCTGTGTTGTACCCAATCCCATCTCAAACCTCACACCATTACCAGGAGCAGATAGAAGAGAGGCGCTTCTCTGGAACTCAGGATTCCATCGAGCTGCACCCTGTCGCTTGGCTGCTCGTGCAACTCTCTTCCATGAGGCGGAGCAGCCCTAAACCTCCACTATTACTTTGTGACGTTGACAATTGCACAACCAGTGGTTGAGAATCCACCCATGTCGGACCACCCACCACCCACCATATAGACTTAAACTGTAAATAGCAGAATGAAAAGGAAGAAGGATTTTTCTGTTTCCTTGTCCTTTGGGGGGAAGAACCATGCAGCCTCCTAACACCGGTGGCAGATGGTGGTTCTTTGATAGGCCAAGTAACATCATCATGGAAAAGCAGCAGCCATTCAACTTAGACAACACCATTGGCAACTGGCAAGAACATTTTGAGATGCATTGTGAATTCTAAGAAATCACTGTAGACTAGCATGCCAAATGGTGTAAGGTGACAACTGGTGATGTCAGAAGCAGTGTAACCTCCATCATCACAGCCAGGATGTGGGAGGAGTGGAAAATAGAACACAGGAAAGAGCTTGGACATCCTGACGAAGTACAAGCAAGTAGACGGAATCTTGCTACTCTCACTCAAGGAGATCTCAGTCTTCGTGCCTTGGCAAGAAAGGCACAAAAACTGGCAACTTGTGCATTCAGTGGAAGGGAAGGAAAGCTGTAGAAGATTTTTGAAAGCTCTGTTTTTTTTGAGCTACGAAGGGAAGTAATGAGAACATGAATGATGACTGTGGAGGAAGCCTGGGAGGAAGCAGAATGCTACGGTCAAATAATGCAGACTCTTCCACCATCGATCATGGCAGTGGCCACTGAGAAGGAGCCTACTCATCTGAAGTGGTAGGAAACCATTATCACTGCCCTCCGGTGGCAGCTATGAGATGACCATGAAGGACAGTGGCACATACCATGGGACTTATCACAACAAAGATGCAGCACAGCCAAGGACAGCCTGTTTCAGCAGGAAGGGGCAGCGTGATGCCGACAATGACAATGCCATGGCCAAGCTAGGAGTCTGAATGCGGCTAGTGTATGCACAGCATGTTATCACAAAAGCCTGAGGCATATAAAAGCTGCAGGATAATTATCTGCAAGCCAGGTCTGGTCCAGGCTTGCCTCTGGAAACAACTTTTCTTCCTCCTCCTTTCCCTCCTCTGGCACGATGCAACCCAGTCCCCAGAATTCCTCTCCTCTTCCTCCGGCGAAGAGCTTAGCTCTCAGATATTTCCTCTCCTTTCCCTATTCTGGCATGACACAACCCAGTCCCCAGAGTTCTTCAGCTTTTTCTTCTGGCATGATGCAAACCAGTCCCTAGTCTCAGTCCTCTCCTTTCACTTCCTGAGCAACCAATTGGACCAGCCTGCCCTCTGTTTGTGGGTGCTGTGCATTGTACCCATCCCTATCTTGCCCCTCATGCTATTACCAGAAGCAGAGAGCAGTACAGAGGTGCTTCTCTGTGACCCAGGATTCCGCCGAACCACATCCCATTGCTTGGCCCTCTGTGCTGCTTCTTTCCATCAGCCATAGGGTGGGAGCTGCCCTGAACCTCCACTACTACTCCATTACACTGACACCTGTACAACCAGTTGTTGGGAATCCGCCCACTCCAGACAACCTACCACCCACCATATAGACTTAACTGTAAATAGCAGAAAAAAAGGGAAGAAGGATTTATCTGTTTCCTTGGCCTTAAGGGAAGAACCATCCAGCCTCTTAACACCTAAGTAAATAAAAATTGAACTAAAATCAATTTTATTTATCTTTCAAGGACAAGTTTTATAGAGCATGAAGATGATGGTGAGGGAGTTACACATAAAGTGAACTGCTTACCCATCAGAGGGGAAAATCTTGTAAACAAACCTTTCACAGGATTCTGCAGTCTCTGTTCTCATCTCTCATCTTGCCTACATAAAACTTTTTCGTTTCTATGAATAATGTCTATAGCATCTAGTACATGGTTGTTAACAAGCTCTTCTTCAATGAATAGAATAGCCATTCTTTTGTGGGTGGCTATTTTTGTACGCTCCAGCTGATCCACTGTCCCAAGTGAGTGGAAAACAAGACCAGGGGAGTAATATCTTGTAGAATGCACAAATAGCTACATAGATATACAGGGCACAACAGGCCTTGTGACTCTAACTAGTTTTGACTGTGGTGATGGAGTCTTTGTTTAGACAGTAAAAAGAACTTATGGCAACATCAGTTGCTTTGATAACATCTTTTTGTTAATTATGGTACTGATGATCACCCTAGCCATGATGACTACACCCAAACATAACAAACAGACACACAGATGCTTCTTGACCTTGGTTGGCCAGGTTTGACCAGTCAAGGTCTGGCTTTGGGTTAGCCTCCAGGGGCACAATCTATTGAATTTTTCAGTCTGAATTGTACGAGGTCCTAGGAATTTGAGGTTCGGACGTCCATTATACACTGTCTAAAATCTGTTCTCTAGGTAGAAAAAGATGAGCACTTAAACAGTAATAATAAATTTTCTTTAATAAAGGATGTAATTGAATATATATATATATATATATATATATATATATATATATATATATATATATATATATATATATATATATATATATATATATATATATATACAGTATATAAGGAAGAAAAACAGTTATTAATCTTTTTCATTAAGAAGGTCATCTTATTTTTGTGTGGTTTTCATGCATATGTATAAAAACCACACAAAATAGGATGACCATCTTAATGAAAGAGATTCATAACTGTTTCTTCCTTATATAATGAATTATATTCTTTATCAAAATGGGTAAATGTTCCAAAAACAACACAAATAAAAACAATTTTACTGTATTGAAAAAAATGAAAAAAAGGTCTCACCTTGTGGTATACACACTATACCGTCACCTTCGTACCCTGAGCTGCACACACAGACATGCTGAAGTGTCTGGTCATCAAACACACAGTGAGCATGAATGTGACAGATATCCACATGGTCACATGACACATCTGAATCAATATAGAAAAATAGATAAGGATCTCACAATAGAAAGTTACCTTTCTCATTAGATCTATTCTCTATAATCATTGTTAAGTTACAATTACCAGAATTTGAAAACAGTACTTAATTTTACCTAATTTATTGCAGTGGTATCCATCTCCGCTGTATCCAGCATTACACTGACATGAGTACTGCCGAGTGTAGCTGTTGTATGTACATTGAGCATTGGGGTGGCAGCGATTCACATCATGACAAGAAACTAGAAACAAACAAAAAAAAAAAAAATAAATAAGATAAATGAAATGAAATTAGCTGAAAATTCACATAAATAATAACAAAAATAATATATGCAGAGTCTGAAAATAAAGGAAATGTAAACTGCATATGACATATGTAACACATTTATTGAAAAATGAAAGTATTCATAATTGATCCAAAAATTCTTCCAGTAGCACTTTTGATTATTGCACTATTTTCTCTAATATTACCTGTTTGTACTTGATCTCCTCCTTGAATATTGAAGTTGTAGCCTGAAGTGCTGTTAGCCTGGCATGCATGTTGACTGTAGTCATAGAAGTAACCCCAAGGACAGAAACATTTGCCCATGAAACACTCAGGTAAGGGCTGAGGCAACAAGTCCCTATCTGAGTTTGATTCTGTGTTGGAAGAGAAATTTTAAGAAAATAAATAATAAAATTTACAATATAATTCATTCCTGAATTTGCGACACATTTCTTTAAAACATAGTCCATCTTCATGCAGATGACTCCAAACAACTTTTTCCCATATAAGTGGATCGATTTTCAGTTCATAAATTCCTGTGATTTGAAGTGTTGTATCTAACACTCCAAACTTAGATCCTGAACAATTTCACCAAGACTTAAAGGAACACAAGGATTTGCCCTGACCTAAGGAAAATTCTATTGGTTTAATCCTTTTGCTAAAGGCATCAATCTTCAATCTTATTTCTTACTATTATTCTTTTCTATTTCAACTTCGAAAGTTTATTTCCTGATTAATGTAAGGGGGTGACCAAGGATTAATCCCTTCAACACGATGATGCTTATTTTGTATAATCAGGACACTCTTGACATATCCAATGACAAACATGTTGCGTCATGGTTGCTTTCTGCTAAGATGGTGTTCTCTTTCCCGGATACAGGCAACACCCCCTAACAAACGGGTTACGTTCCTAAAAACCCTTCGTTAAGCAAATTTTTGTTAAGTGAACCAATTTTAACAAGTTTAACTCCTGACTTGAGCTTCCATTGAGAGTAAACAAAGCAAGAGTGCATCATAGTACAGTAAAAGATTTAATGAAAGTAAAAATTATGAAGTTAAACATTTAAGCAGTTTAATTTAAGACTTAAGTCATTATAATGTACACTAATGTATGTATGTAAGTAACTTTATAATGTTGATGATCTTCAATTTATGAGGGGAGGGAGAGTGGAGCGGGAAATACGCTAGCTGGCAACCTGTGGAATGTAAACAAAAGACGCATCATTGCACTGCATACAAAACTTATGAACCACATTTCCACAAGGCTTTCCATTTTATCCACTGCAGAGTCATGAGTCCAGGTGGTTCTTTTAGCTTGCAAGGAAGATATGATCTCACCAGCCTTCTTAATAGAGTCTGCTGACTTGAAAATGGTAGACAATAGATGGAGACAAGCCATGGCGGTGAGCAATGCTATTAGTTTTCTCGCCTCTCTCATGTCTGTGAGTAATATCCAGCTTCACTTTGAGAGTAAGAGACTCTCTGGTCTTCTTAGCAATGTTAGGTGACATTGCAGGGCGTTTTGGTGGCATGTTGAGCGAGGGAAGACAAGCTGCTGCTGACGCTGTTATTGTTTTGAACTAGGGGGAGTGCGTGGTGCGCATTTTGTCCACGAGAGGCGCTGGTGTATTCAAAAGCCTGTCGGCTTGTGTGATACGGCGTGGCTTTCAAACTTGGAAAAAATTACCTAGATAAAATTTTGTTAAAGCGAGTTTGGTGTTCGTTAAACGAGCAGATGGTAGTAAAAGGAAACCTTCATTGTAGTGAAATTTCGTTGTGTGAACCTTTGTTAAGCGGGGGTTGCCTGTACTGTATGAGATCTCTCAGAATGTAGGTCATATATGATACAATACCATACTTGACTTTCATTATTTTTACAAAGGTGTATGACTCTCTTATATCAAGATAAGTACTGATGTGCCATGCTTGAAATAATTACTTGATTTTTTTATATACAGGGGATCCTCATGATTCGACCGTTTGCAGTTTGAATTATCGCCAATTCGAACTCAGTTAATTAATACCCAATCCTCAAGGTTCGACCGACTGACTCGCCAATTCGACATTCATATCTTGTGCGCCACCCACCCGGTCAAATCTGCCACCATCCCAAATTCACCGCAAACCCGCCAGGTGAAAGTGTAAACCGATGCTAATCTGTGTCGTCGCTTAAGGCAGAGTCACACGAACACTTTTCCATCAATTTTTTCTGTCAACTTTCTGAAGACTGTCAACTTTTGTCAATGCTGGTCGTTACACACAAGCTCGCTTCCGCCTTTGTCGTGTTTGTCAACTGTAAACAAACATGGCGGCCCCTTCACCCCCAGCAAGACGTTGCTATTTTTCATTGCTATTTTTTACCTTTAATATTCCTTGTGAGAAACTCTTTAGACAGTTTTGTCCACTCGTATACAACAGAGCTGCTCATCTTGGCCAGCTGTTCCTTGAAAGTACTGCATTGGAGCATCGCAGTCCCAGACAAAAGTAAACAAATAACTGAACTACTTTTTACTGTTAGGCTAAAAAAAAAAAAAAAAAAAAAAAAAAAAAATATATATATATATATATATATATATATATATATATATATATATATATATATATATATATATATATATATATATATATATATATATATATATATATACATCTACTTATCAAAATTCTATTGATTTGAGATTATAGCATCATTCCAATTTACAAGAAAAAATTTTTTCTTTATAAAAGTGTTAATTAGAAACCATATATCTTAATCTGACTAAAAATTGATGCTAGAGGAAAATGGTGTGTTTCGTCTGACTCAAACCGATGGAAAGCCACCTCCAGCCCCAGCCCTAAGCTTGAGCTTATCTTGCAGCGCAAATGGGTGTCCCTAGATCAACAATATCAACAATTTGGAAGAACAGGGACAAGTATTGCGAGACTGCTGCAAGTGTTTTTATTTCCAAAAATGTACTGTACAGCACACTAATGTGTTTAATAAAAGAAGTTAGATATAAATGAAGCCTTTAACAGTACTGATTTAGTCTAAATTAGTGTTCTTTAGAGGTTATAGTGATGTTTTGGGGGGTCTAAGCTGGTTGGTCCCTATCCTCACTAATTCTTAAGTATCTTATGAAAAAAATTGCTTCACGATTCGAAAAAATGCTAATTCGACAAATAAAAAACTGCCCTAACCCTGTCGAATTGCGAGGATCCCCTGTGTAATTTTTTTTATGGTACCAATAGATTAGCTTACCATAAATATTAACATTTTATCTTGTTTGTCATCCTCAGAGAATGGCCTTGAGAAGGCAAACTATAATTTTTTTTCTATAAAATTTTCCTGTGTTTATTTCTTATTGTATGTAGTACCTGTTATGAAAAATCACTTACCATCATCATTATTTCTGTAGTGGAGAGAGAGAGAGAGAGAGAGAGAGAGAGAGAGAGAGAGAGAGAGAGAGAGAGAGAGAGAGAGAGAGAGAGAGAGAGAGAGAGAGAGCTGCCTCTGAGTCACTGTCTCCATCCAGTCTGGATATGGCACCAGGAGCTGTTATTTGTTGCCCGCAAGGAGGTTAGATTATAAGGAGGCGACATGTGCCTATCCCGCTGTACTAAAAAGTGGAACCAGTTGGTGGAGCTTACTAGGCAGTGGCAGAGCTTACGATCACAACTTACACCCAAAACACTGGTCTCTCCTGTGCTGAGCAATGGGAAATTGCCACTTTCTTTTTCATTACCAGACGAAAACTAAGAAAGAACTGATGGTTTGACTTATGTAAATTACATTATAGTTTCGTAAATATGTCATTAACATCATTATCAATGATGTTAAAGCAAAACAGTTACAATATTGAAAGAAATACAGCAGGACATTTCTAGGAGAAATTATGACAAAAAGATTGGTTTATCTTGTATTATACATGGCATGGAACAAATAGTGAAGTAAAATTTCAGTGATTTTTCCAAAGTCCAGTGACATGAAATCACACATCATTCTAAGTAAAACCTAGAGAGAGAGAGAGAGAGAGAGAGAGAGAGAGAGAGAGAGAGAGAGAGAGAGAGAGAGAGAGAGAGAGAGAGAGAGAGAGAGAGAGAGAGAGAGAGAGAGAGAGAGAGAGAATTTGACATGTCTTAAGTAATTGCTATACCCAGAAAAATCAACTTTCATGCCAACTTCCACCTGATTTACATATTTATTTATCCTTCATTTATATGCACATGTATATGTACATGTTTACGTACACCTAAATGCACATGTATATTTACATGTGTACATGACCTTGTTCAGCCATACCTTTGCCCCAAAGACAGCTTCCCTCCTCTCACCAGAGTCCACTAAAGCTGGAAAACACTGTACAGGGAATCCTCACAATTCGATGGGGTTAGGGCGTGTTTTCATCGGTCGAATCAGCGTTTATTCGAATCGTGAAGCAATTTTTCGTATAAGATACTTAAGAATTAGGGGGGATAGGGACCAACCTCCACCCTAAACTCCCAAAACATCATTATAACCTCTAAAAAACACTAACTTAAACTAATTCAGTACTATTAAAGGCTTCATTTATATCTAACTTTTTTATTAAATACATTAGGGTGCTGTACAGTACATTTTTGAAAAAATTTTTTTTCTTTTTATCTATACCATGTGGGCTTTTCACGGGAATTTATGGGCAAAAGGAGGTACTTTTTTGGGTACCTCCTATCTCAAAGCCCACCCGCTAGGAAACCGTTGCCCCGAGTGAGGAAACCCAACCTACACTCGGACAGTTTGACAGGATTCGAACCCGTGTGCTTGGAGACCCCTCGAACCCCAAAGCACGCATGGTTCCACTGTACCACGGCAGCAGTCTCATAGTACTTGTCCCTGTTCTTCCAAATTGATGATACTGTTGATCTAGGGACACCCATTTGCGCTGCAACCACATTGTGAGCTATACCTGCCTCACACTTTCTTATAAGCTCAAGTTTATCTTTGAAACGCAGGAAATTGTGCTTCTTAGGGCTGGGGCTGAAGGTGGCTTTGCGCGGAATGGTCTAACTGGCGTGGAGGCAGGAGGTGGAATGGCGGAGCATTGCCTGCATGGACAACGCCTGGGGCGAGAGAGACGCAGAGGAAGTGACATACAGGCAGTGTTGCCAGATTTTCTTAATGAAAAGTAGCATAAGCATGCTAGAAAAGGAGCAGATTTCACCACAATGTAGTCCAATACAAGAACTACTACATATTACTTTAACTACTATATTTTGTATTTACCACTATGCACTCACATTTCTTTCCATGGGGTTATGGGGAGGGGACTGGAGTCCTCTTTCATGATGTACCATTTTTTCCATAAGTTTTCTTTGGCTTTTTTTTTTTATAAATAATTTCCATTCTTTCTTAAATTTAACCAAAATATTTTTCTTCTTAACAAAACTTAATCATTCTTATTGCCTTAAAGATTTTTCCTTTCACTTCCTCTGCATCACTTTTATTCAAGATTTGCATTGTCTAGTAAGTCATTTTCTGGACGTATGGACGTATGGTGAGGCGAGAGAACTGTGATGTCATCAGTTGCCTACTCACCACAAAAAAGAAAAAGCACCATAACTACATTGTTCTCAATGTCACGGTTAATATTACTAGTATTATTATTATTATCATTCTTGCTTTTATTAACGTTATTAATGTCATCATTATTATTATTAACATTTAGAAAAATTGCAAATGTAGCCCAGTAATGTCATCAAGCAGTCCAAACATATCATGAATTAAGTAGCCCCAAAAATCACAGGTAGCAGATTATGAATTTAAGTAGCGCATACCCTTCAAAAGTAGCCCAATCCGCTACTTTTCGCCCAATCTGTGTGGCACAGGGTAGCGTTGGTTTACACTTCTGCCTGGCGGGCTGGGAATAAATTTGTGGTGACGGCGGATTTGACCAGGTGGGTGGCGCGCGAGATATGAATGTCGAATTGGTGAGTCAGTTGGTCGAACCTTGAGGATTGGGTATTAATTAACTGAGTTTGAATTGGCGATAATTTGAACTGCGAACAGTTGAATCACGAGGATCCCCTGTATTATCTAATTTGTATGTATGATATACAGGTAACTCCCAGCAAAAGAATGACCGGTGGCCCGCCGGTGGCTTAAGAGAGGCCGGGGGTGGCTAAATGTGGGCAGACATGACTCTGTTGTGCCTACTATTGGCCGCTTTGGACTTAAACTTTTAGCAGAGTATGTTTAGTGAGACATTGAAGGAATTTTCGGTTTTTGACATATCCCAACTTACATGAATCATGGTAGTCATTGCCTCAAATGAATTACATTGAGAAACATGTAAAATAAACTAATCTTATCAATATGGAAGAATAATATATAAAAGACTATCTAAACGACATTGCAAGTTCTTTAACAAAGGTATTATGTAATTCTGTTTGTAAATGATATCAATTTGTCTTGAGATATGTATTCAAGTGGAATGCAAAGACATGATAAATATACCAGATAGAAAAGCGAACATCATATTTGCGTTGTCAGGTGTTTTAAGGAAGGCGCCAGCCACTGATACCACTTTGCCTTTTTGATGTTTATAACGACTATGAAGGAGAAAAATTTCTGCAATGATTACTACAATGTCTGCATACACCATCACTTTACGCTTAGATGCCCTCAAAAGTCCATAAAACATTGGTAATGTACAGGATCCATGGTTGAAAATGCTATTAACTGGCAACAGTGCCGCACTGCAATAGCCACAACAACACAACAACGACTCAAAGTTCAAAACACTAATGGCGGGCTGCGGGATCGACGCTCTCCAAGAAAACTCTCTCATCTCAATAAAAGGCAAGTAATTTTGATTCTGTTGTTAGTCAAGCTTAGCATTTGTTCATTCTAGTGACAGAGAAGTTAGAAGTAGATGCCAAGATATGGCTGAACAAATTTTCATCTCCACACTAACTCTCTCTCTCTCTCTATGGTTGAGCCATAGCCTCAGTCTCCTAATGAAAGCATGATAGATAAAAGCACTAACAGACTTTGAATTCTGTTGTACACCACTAATGCACAATGTACATATTTGCTATACTGTAACTTTTTAAAGCTGATGGCAGGAGAAATCAAATGGTGCTCACAGTTTTTAATGATATATGCAACCACATGTGATTGTATGCACATTATTTTTGTTTTATGTAATATAATTAGATATATTACATATGTGGGTAATATGCACTGCATTACAGCTGGTGATGGTGTTGGAGGAACTCTGCACTCTCTTTCCCTCAATGTACAATTACCACACTGCTAAGAAACTCATCCACTGAAGAGCAGAATGAGAGGATGCTGGAGGGAATACATTTCCCTTTGAATGATAGAAATGATATTTCATCATGTGAATCCAAACTGCTTGGTCCCAATGAAGAGAAGAAAGTTGTAAATTATGTTACCTTAATCTTAATTATCCTTGCATGGGAACGAAGGATTTTGGGTAAATTTTTACAGTTACATCCTTGAGGGGTGAATATGAAGCTGAACAAGCAGTTTTCTCGAGTCTTTTTTAATTGAGTGGGATGTGATCTGATTATAAACATTACTTCAAATTAGTTTATAGTAAGCATTGGAGTGGTGACTATTTGTGAATGATTGTGTGTGTTAGATTAGGTATAAGATTTTCCTTTTCCATTTCAGATTGCACATTTTTGTGTGATAGGGGGTGCTAACCTGCAAGACACAATGAGGTGCATTCTTAGGTATGCTGTGACAAACTCCTTGGCTATGCAATACAACTGGTGTGGCAAAGGAGAGAAACAGAGCTTTGGCATCTTGAAGTTGCAGGATACCATTATCAGTAAGTATAGTAGTTGAATTTGTTTGAATCTATTTATCTATTCTATTCTCTCTTATGCCTCACTCTCTGCAGGAGTGTCCCATAAGGGGTTGGCTACGGCAGAAGGGCTTCCACCTCCCTCAGTCCATGCATTCCCTCCTTGCTTATAGCACGCCTCTCCCACTCAAGGAAAATGTTTGAGTGCTGTTTCTTTCATGTGACAAATCAGTGATATTTATATACTGTCATTACTATATAAGCCTTGTATAAATGGTAGTGCAAAAGTGGTGTAAGTCAGGCAACCAAATGTTCAAGGTTTCAGAAACTGTGACTATATTTAATGAGGGGGATAAATAGAAATTAACTAATAAGAACATTTTTTTTGACAGAAAGGGTGTGCAAACATCCTGACTATATAGGCATACAACAGCAGCCTCTGTTGAAATCATTATGAAAGAATGGTTCCACACAGCCACTGACCAAGATGGAGGATGATGAAGGAGGGATTTAAGTGCAAACCACAAACAACAGTGCGAACACACAGAAATACTACTGAAGCTTTGCAGGTCACAGCTGTGAGTGTTATGCATACAGCACATAACATAGGTATCCTGTTAATAACTGAACTTTGGAAATGACTGTCATATTACCCTCTACAATATAGTGCTATTATGTGCATAATACTAGTATACTGAAAGTATGAATAAACAAAATGGTGAGACCACTACCTTATGGTGCTCTGATCTGCCTATGATTAGTGCAAAGTACCACATTGAAAGCACTAAAAAGATGTGGTGTGAACATAACATGAACGTGGCTCTTTAATTACATAGGTATACAGTTCGTGTTGAACAGAAAACCTGCCATTATTTTCTTGTGCTAATAATTGCTTCTATCACTAAAAGTCTGACATGGAACTCCGCAGGACTATTGATGTTTGGATGTGAAAGTGCTAAAAGTCACCTCGCAGCTCTGAAAGACCAGGTCTCCATGCTAAATATTGAAAGGGATTAGTTTGTTCTGATGTCAGACATTACATAAGAAGCATTATTTGCATCATGTTGAGTTTCTTACATATATGGATTAAGTGACATGTACGTTGCCCTAGTCAGTCCTTTACCTCTGTAGGAGCCACATAGTTGCCAAGAGTTTTGGAAAAAAATTTCCTGTGATATTAATTTTTGTAATTTGTTTAAGTGTATTTTGTGGTGACCATGTTTAAGAATAATACTCAGATTTCTAGATAGATAGATAGGGAATTTTTTGTCTCATGTACACTGAACTATTAGACTTAAAAACTTGTGTATTTTTTTTTCCGAGCTACAAAGCTGTACATGTCAAGTCTCTGGCATGAGAGAGCCACCTTTCTTGTAAAGGGAACATTAAATTGGACCTATATATTATAAATAGATTAACAATTTCTCTATATCTGAGGTACTTGTAATACAGCAGGTTGTGTAGATTTTGTGTTATCACAAAATTGTATTCTATTTCATTTACTTCTGTATTATTATGGCATGATTAATTTGCGCACCTGTCAAACTTGTAATTCTTTGTGTTGCATTACATGTAGTCAAAGTATGAATTTGTTATTCTGATGGAAATACTACCAATAGGAATAATTATCATATTTTCAGACTTTGTATATGCATTATTATTATTATTTTCTAATTATTTTTTTTATTTACGTATTTAATTTTTAAGACTACAGCATTATATATATATATATATATATATATATATATATATATATATATATATATATATATATATATATATATATATAGTCTGCTGACTTGAAAATGGTAGACAGTAGATGGAGTCAAGCCATGGTGGGAAGCAATGCTATTAGTTTTCTCGCCTCTCTCATGTCTGTGAATAACATCCAGCTTCACTTCGAGATTAAGAGACTTCCTTGTCTTCTTAGCAACGCTAGGCGACATTGCAGGATGTTCTGGTGGCATGTAGAGCGAGGGAAGACGAGCTGCTGCTGACGTTGTGAGTGAGTGGTGCGCGTTTTGTCCACAAGAGGCACTGGTGTATATGGCGGGGCTTTCAAACTTGGAAAAAATTACCTGGATAAAATTTTGTTAAAGCGAGTTTGGTGTTTGTTAAACGAGCAGAGGGTAGTAAAAGGAAACCTTTGTTGTAGCGAAATTTCGTTGTGAACCTTCGTTAAGCGGGGCTTGCCTGTATGTATGTATGTATGTATGTATGTATGTATGTATGTATATATATATATATATATATATATATATATATATATATATATATATATATATATATATATATATATATATATATATATATATATATATATATATATATATATATATATATATACAGTAAAGTCCCTGGTTACGTCGGCCTCGAGTTACATCAAACTCGTAATTACGTCAGTCCACTATACGGCAAATTAAGATTAAAAAAATTGAAAATTTATAAATCATAAAGCGCTGGATTTATTGTTATTGTTGGTGGTTACCCGTCACACCGCCCGCCTCACGCTTGAATACAATAACACCGTGCCTCAGTTCCACCACACCGTCGCCCCTGGCAAGAGTGTTATCCTGCTTCTGCGTTTACTGACTCAAGTTCTTAGTATCTTGCTCAATGGCACCAAAGAGAAAACTCCTTAGTGACAGCAGTGATGCTAAGAAAAGGAAAACCATTACGCTACAAGAAAAAGAGGACATAATTAAAGACATGAGAAGGGAGGCAGCAGCTGTGTGTGAGGGAGTGAAGAAGAAAATGGGAAGCCCGTTACCATGACAACGGGGAGGTTGACGACCTTGAGGGTTCGCGCACCCATCACAACAATAACAACTCCAGAGCCTTCGCCTGGGCCACACGACACTCGCAGCTCACTTGCACCGTCTGCGCCTGTCTGCTGATCCCTATTGCCCTTTCCTATTGCATTTCCTGCCCCGCTGCCCACGCTTCTACTCCCACCGCACTGCACTACGCTCCCAGCTGTCTGCCCTGGGCGTCACAACATTCGACCTGCCCACCCTCCTGGCGGCCTCAGGGCCACCCCTCTCGGCAACCTGCAGTCCTTCGCGTTCGTGGCCCTAATCAACAACAAAAACAAACTTGTGTTTCATATTCCTATATAGTTGTAAATAATATAACAATATAATCTTTAACATACCTGAATGACCATAAACAATGATTGGTTGAAAACTTGATAATATGCTTTGAAATGTACGGAAACTCATATATATACAGTGCCGGTCATTGCATTATGCGGCGCCAACTCTGTTGATAAACAGTATGAATAATATTGAAAAATAAAGTCAAATCGGTACTTACGATCGCTTAATAGTCGATGGGCTTTCCCTTCCTCCTAATGCACTCCTTTAAGCGTGAAGGCAGTGAATTAGCAAGATTTTCAAGGATGGCGTGGTCAAAATTGAGCCATTCTTCCTTAACCCCTTCACTCCGGATGTTAAAAAAGCCCGCCTGTATGACATACGGGTGGTAGTGCCGCGCGCCCGAGAGCGGTAAACTCGTGCAAGCTTGTCATACTTGTCGTCTTTGTGTATTATGCTGCTATTTTTTAGTCACTATATCGCCTTCGAAGAGGAAAGGACGCTTCTCTCTTCGGAGAGAGAGAGAGAGAGAGAGAGAGAGAGAGAGAGAGAGAGAGAGAGAGAGAGAGAGAGAGAGAGAGAGAGAGAGAGAGAGAGGACGAGAGTGACATTTGCTCTTTTAGACACAAGCGGACGCATGTAGCTTATATTTCGAGAGGAAGAGGGAGGAGGAGAGGAGAGAAGAGAGAGAGAGAGAGAGAGAGAGAGAGAGAGAGAGAGAGAGAGAGAGAGAGAGAGAGAGAGAGAGAGAGAGAGAGAGAGAGAGATTAGAAAATTTGTTGTTTGTGTGTGTGTGTGTGTGTGTGTGTGTGTGTGTGTGTGTGTGTGTGTGTGTGTGTGTGTGTGTGTGTGTGTGTTTTCATGAATGTTACAAGGCGGGACGCATGTAACTTATCTTGAGAGAGAGAGAGAGAGAGAGAGAGAGAGAGAGAGAGAGAGAGAGAGAGAGAGAGAGAGAGAGAGAGAGAGAGAGAGAGAGAGAGAGAGAGAGAGAGAGATGGGAACAGTCTATGCCATTGGGTAATTTTAGACACAAGGCGGGACGCATGTAGCTTATCTTTAGTGATTGGTGGAGACAAGGATGGTGGGAGGAGCACTAGGATTTCAAAGACAGCATATGGTGTGTGTAGTTGGTATCCAACACACTATACGGGACAACTAAACTGAAGAAAGCTCAGAAAAGTAATATGACGCCTACGTAGGCGTCACTGTATTTGCTACTGGGGCTTCATGACGCCTACATAGGCGTCACCGTATTGAAGGGGTTAATGGCAGTTTCTGGCTTGGTGAGGGTACTGGTGTCTTTCCCCTGCAGACAGCGCTTAATGATAGACCAGAGGTTTTCTATGGGGCTCAAGTCAGGTGAGTTGCTTGGCCAGTCACATATGAAGTTCACTTCACAATCACTGAACCACTGTGTCAATGATTTAGCATTGTGACATGGCGCGCCATCCTGCTGAAACACCTCAGCACTGCACTTTTCAAAACAGCTGGGCAAATAATCAGAAAGTAACTCCAGATAGCTATTTTGATTCATCATTTCATTATGGGGAAGCACCACCAACTCACCAATGTTAAAGAATGTGAAGCATCCCCACACCATTAAAGATTCAGGATGCTTTACTGTGCAGTAAGAAAGCTGATCACTTCCTGGACGTCGATAATCGTTGCCTCGAGCGTTGTCAGTCACTCTGAAGATGGATTCGTCACTCCACAGCACGTGTCGCCACCTTGCCGCATCCCACTCACTATATTTTTTTTAGCAAAAGCAACCCAAGCGCCTGTTGTGTAGGGGTGAGACGTTTCTTGACTGGGCGGTGGCTGCGGAAGTCAGTCATCATGCAGGCGGCGACACACTGTCCTAACTGACACATTATTCAACAGATGAGGGTTTTGTTCCTTTAACATGCGTGCAGTCATATGTGTAATAACTTCACGCTTGAGGATGGCCAAAGAACAATGTGAGGTTTTGCGAGCTTTCTCGGGACGTCCTTTGTGGTGCTTTGTGACAAGCTGCCCAGCGTCCTGAAACCGCTTGGTCCACGCTTGCACTGTTCTTTCACTCACACCTACAATTTTAGCAATATCCTGTGTTGGAGTCTTTACCTTATACAGATTGATGATTGATGCAATATCCTCTTTGGACAAGTCCTTTCTCTTTCCCATAATGAGACCAAATCTCAAAACAGGGAAGTAAAATGAGGAAAGAGCGTGTCCAGAGTGAGAAGTGAAGTAGCGTGTAATCACTGCTTGATTATATCACTGATCAAGTGACCGTTGACAGACACCCAGCACATCACCCGCCTGTCACAATTCACCTGCCAGACGTACGATACACGACCCAGATATAACGAGTCATAAATTATAGAGACTGAAATGAATACCACAGCCGCACCGTCTGCCAATGTTTTGCCGCATAATGCAATGACGGGCACAGTATATATATATATATATATATATATATATATATATATATATATATATATATATATATATATATATATATATATATATTATGGTAATGCTATCAATAGGAATAGATATTATATTTTCAAATTCCGTATATGCATTTTTTTCTTTTTTTTAGTTATAAATGCTCTTTTTTTTTTAAAGGTGGGACCACTGCATATATGTATATATATATATATATATATATATATATATATATATATATATATATATATATATATATATATATATATATACACATTTATACCTCAGTATACACAAGTGATGTGTTCATCATTATTTCGTACAAGAGAGCTGTATTTTAGTTTCAAGTTATTAGAAACATTGTTGAGTCTATATGTACAGAGAATACTATGAATCAATATATATCTTGATATTTCTTACATATTTTGTTTTAATTGAGCCTTTTTAGTGTTTTTCGACCATACAATTTTAAGCTGGGTATGGCAGTAATTAGTGCATTGGCCCTCCATGAGCGGCCCTCTGTAAAACCGATGAGCAAGAATGGCAGTGGGCCGCTTGACGTACATAAAGCCTGTGGAGGGCCACCCTGTTTTTGTTTGCTGGGTCTCGATTTACGCGTGTTTGATTTACGTGTTATAACACGACCGGAAAAATATTATAATTAATCAAATTTGCGCAATTGGTTTGCTTATATGCGATTTGGCCCAACTGCATTTTCAAACTGACTGCCAGACGCATTTTTTAAACTGAGCGCCAGAGTTCCACAGCTGGCCGATAGGTGGGAACTCCAGGGCCAAATCCAAGAAGTAGGTTGTTGTCTATGTTGGTACAGACAACCTCCATAGCAACCTCCTGCTCACATACCAACCTTCGTAAAATAGCATCCACAAAGATTCGTTGCTGTTGGCGGGTGGAGGTTGGTAGCTCGCCTAAAAAGTGGTCATTGGCTGCCAAGAGCTGGATCCAAGAAACTTTAACCTCAGAGCAACCTCCTGCCATGAAATGGCATCCATGAACGCTTGGAGGGACCGTAACGAGGTTACTATCAGGTTGCTCTCAGATTGCTGGGAACCCCACTGTCTTATATATGCATTTATTTATGTTCACAAAACATTTCTATTAGCTTTTTACAAATCTTGTCCCCAAGAAAGGCTTGTTTTGTAATGCATAAAGTGAAATCTTACATGGAATACCAAAAAATAAAGCAGAGATGAGATCGGCCACAGACAAGGCGGAGACTTGACTTGGCTGCTTCTTCTTGTGACCCTTCTAGCTTGTGTGTTGATTTCACCATGACATTTATGTTTTCACTCCTCTACTGCCTGCTATAATGGATATCACATCTTAGTATTTATATACGCTCATGCCATGAGGATAACCTCGACTCCGTGGCACTGAGTGATAGTGAATTACTAATGAAATACCACGGTATTTCATTAGTAATTCATCACTCTTCAATCTGCCTATAATTCACTAAGATGGCCCCAAAACGTCCTTCATCTTCTTCTGCATGTGGGGTTATTT
The DNA here is from genome assembly GCF_017591435.1 of Portunus trituberculatus. Lineage (NCBI taxonomy): Eukaryota > Metazoa > Arthropoda > Malacostraca > Decapoda > Portunidae > Portunus > Portunus trituberculatus. Next base: position 28,649,955 of record NC_059301.1, read on the forward strand.
TTGATAAGTGGATTTTTGATAAAGTGGTAAAGCTCAGAGGATGATGGTGACTGACTGTGGTGTTAGTGGTGAAGGCAGTGACGCAGTGAGTGTTTTGTTTACGTATTCTTTGTTTTGTTGTTTTCTCTTATTATTTCTTGCTTTTCTGTTTACTTTAAATACACTTCTAGTATTTAGAATGGTAAATAATAAAAACATGTTAATTTAGCCAAATAAAGAAAGAGTATTTTGTGCGAATTTTTTTGGACCACATCCCGCATCCCCCCTATTATCTATTGTTTCTTGTGAGAATTACATGTTTGTTTTATGCGAATTTTGATATATGCGATGCCTCTTGAAACGCATCTATTGCGTAAATCGAGAGTTACCTGTACTTTCTAAATCTTCATGGCACAGTATACCACGACTATTACGAGTCTATTAAGGTCACATGTATGGCAGGCAGCCATGAAACACGGACAGAAGACGGAAACTAAGGAGCGTAACTCAGGCGCTCCCATGTTTTTTCAATGGTCAGCTGGTAATGTTTTAGGTGCAAGGGGGGTAGGGGCAGCAGCGGACCAATAGCACGCTGGCTTCACTTTTGTGACATCATGCAGGCTCCTCTAATTCAACCTCCTTGGTTGCCTGTAGTTTATTTAAAGCCAATGTAGAAAATGTCAAAATCTTTCAAACTCAAACTCCCCACGAGACTTCTGGCATCTAGCCAAAACATCTCCAATAACTTCACTTCTTTATCTTTCTCTCCTTTATTTCATCCTGATGGCACCACTGCCATGTCTTCTGTCTCTAAAGCTGAACTCTTTTCTCAAACCTTTGCTCACAACTCCACCTTGGATGATTCTGGGCTTGTCCCTCCTCTCTTCCTCCCTCTGACTATTTCATGTCTACAATTAAAATTCTTCGTAATGATGTTTTCCATGCCTTTGCTGGCCTTAACCCTTGGAAGGCTTATAGACCTGATGGGGTCCCTCCTATTGTTTTCAAAAACTGTGCTTCCATGCTAGCACCTTGCCTTTGTCTATCGACTTCTACCTTTCCTTCTTGCTGGAAGTATGCCTACATTCAGCCTGTTCCTAAAAAGGGTGACCGTTCTAATCCCTCAAACTATCGTCCTATAACTTTAAACTCTTGCTTATCTAAAGTTTTTGAATCTATCCTGAATAGGAAGATTCTTAAACATCTGTCACTTCACAATCTTCTGTCTGATCGCCAGTATGGCTTCCGTCAAGGTCGCTCTACTGGTGATCTTCTGGCTTTCCTTACTGAGTCTTGGTCATCCTCTTTTAGAGATTTCGGTGAAACTTTTGCTGTAGCGTTAGACATATCAAAAGCTTTTGATAGAGTCTGGCATAAAGCTTTGATTTCAAAACTGCCCTCCTACGGCTTCTATCCTTCTCTCTGCAACTTTATCTCAAGTTTCCTTTCCGACCATTCTATTGCTGCTGTGGTAGACGGCCACTGTTCTTCTAAATCTATTAATAGTGGTGTTCCTCAGGGTTCTGTCCTGTCACCCACTCTCTTTCTATTATTCATTAATGACCTTCTTAACCAAACTTCTTGCCCTATCCACTCCTACGCTGATGATACCACCCTACATCTTTCCACGTCCTTTCAGAGACGACCAACCCTTCAGGAAGTCAACAGATCACGCAGGGACGCCACAGAACGCCTGACTTCCGATCTTTCTAAGATTTCTGATTGGGGCAGAGAAAATCTAGTAGTTTTCAATGCCTCAAAAACTCAATTCCTCCATCTATCAACTCGACACAACCTTCCAGACAACTATCCCTCTTCTTCAATGACACTCAACTGTCTCCCTCTTCCACAATGAATATCCTCGGTCTGTCCTTTGCTCATAATCTTAACTGGAAACTTCACATCTCATCTCTTGCTAAAACAGCTTCTATGAAGTTAGGTGTTCTGAGGCGTCTCTGCCAGTTTTTCTCACCCTCCAACTGCTTACTCTATATAGGGGCCTTATCCGTTCCTGTATGGAGTACTCTTCGCATGTTTGGGGGTTCCAGTCACACAGTTTTACTAGATAGGATGGAATCAAAAGCTTTTTGTCTCATCAACTCCCCCCTCTGACTAATTGTCTTCAGCCTCTTTCTCACCGCCAAAATGTTACATCTCTTTCTATCTTTTATCGCTATTTTCATGCTAACTGTTCTACTGATCTTGCTAACTGCATGCCTCCTCTCCTCCTATGGCCTCGCTGCAAAAGGCTTTCTTATTCCTCTCATCCCTATTCTGTCCAACTCGCTAATGCAAGAGTTAACCAGTACTCTCAATCATTCATACCTTTCACTGGTAAACTCTGGAACTCCCTCCTGCATCTGTATTTCTGAATTCCTACGATTTGTCTTCTTTTAAGAGGAGGTATCGAGGCATTTGCTCCCTAAATTTGGCTGACGCTTTCCTCTTTGTAGAGAGCCAGCATTCAAGTGGGCCTATTTTTTAATCTTTTCTTTTTTTTGCCCTTGGCTGGTTCTCTTTCCTTAAGAAATAGAAAAAAAAAAAAAAAAAAGTTTGTTATTCACATGTGCTACGAACCATAGTGGATAAGTGAAGCGAGTTATTTTCTCAAATTTCAAGTGTGCTTTATGGTTAGCATGCTGCTGCCTAAACAATAATATTAAGTTTTTAATTATTAAGGTCATAACTATAACTACGACGTACATGTGAGCATATCAGACATATAGACGTGCAGACAGACGATACTGAGACCGTTTGTCTGTGAGAGAAATGGTAGCCATCCATGAATTAAAAATACTAAATTCAATCACTATGTAATCAGCACTGAGCTGTTTGGAAAAATGCCTCTTATTAATGTAACATCAATAGTAATGCCAATTACTGTATTTGACGGCATATAAGACGCACTTTTTTTTTTACAAAATTTTGGTTTATAAAATCACCCTGCGTCTTATACGCTAAGTTGAGACCTCCCATTGGCTACCGAGACACACTAACCCAGCTTATGATCAGTGCTTCTACCTAAACTAAGATCCACACATCATTATTTTATTGCTTGAATTATTATTATTAACAGTATTACTGCTGTTACTTTAAAAACAAATTATCGTATTATGACTGAGCCTTTAAAAACAAATTATTGCGAAAATGAAAGCAATCTATCGTAATCCATGAGGCCATGAGTCTTGTTTATAAGCATCAGCTGATCGGAAGAACCCCGCTCTACATGCCATCTGTTGGCAAGAAACAAAACTACAGAATATAATCCATCTAATTAACGTCTATTCCATCCAGATTTTTGTTCCTTCTTCTTGCTTTTTATCATTTTATGATAAAGTGTAGTGCCAGCTTCCTTTTATTTTAGTGTTCCTTTAATAAAATGGAATTTTTTTTTTCTGCTTTATGGAAAAAAGGCTTTATTTTAGTGTTCAATGTTTTTGCTGTAAAAGCTCTATTAACATTGGAGAATTTATAGGAGAGCTGTGTTGACAACACTGAGAATAGACACAATGCTGGCGAACCAAGATGGCTGCTACCATTCCTCATTTGGTGCCGCTTGTGGACTAGAGGGAAGAATTTAAGATTTTTGCATCATTCATACAATCATACATACTGTTTCATAACTTTAAATGTAGCCTGATCATCCTGGTAAGGTGTTGAACATGAATATTGGGCAGATTTATGTGATAATTGAAGATATACCTGGGTTTTATCCAACACTGTTGTTATAATACTGTCTTGAAGGCAGCATGGCTAGAAGGAGTGTAGTGTACAAGTTGTGAGGGGAGTGTAGCATACAAAAATTTAACATGAAATGAGATAGTAATAGATAAAAATTACAAAACTGTCCACATTTTTCCATATTCATAAAAAAAGAACTATCAGATGCACATATGTTTTACTTTACACAGCAAAATATAATTCATAATACTTCTTATCGTTATTGGAGGGACGAAATAGACATGTAATACTGATCGCCAAGATAAGACAGTCATGTTTCAAAAGATACTCCTTCTCTGTTGTTCATTCATTAACAGAGCACTTTTAAGTAATGTGTTTGTTTAATTTTACTAAGCAATATCTTGTTCATCATAATCTGTAGTTAATTTTTTGGGCCTGAAAATAGCATGCACAAAACACACCCATAGCATGTACAAATCATCCCTGCTATGGGGCTGATTCATACAAAATTTAATCTGATAAAAAAAGAAAGAAAAAATGAAGCAATTAAAAATTTTGTTCCACATACATCATAACTTTCACTTCACAATATCCCTATACAGTAGTTAAATACAGTCAACTCTTGATTAATGCAAGGGTTGCATTCCTGGAGACATCACATTATTCAAAATTGTGTTACTCAAATATGATTTTCCCATAGAAAACAATGGTAATGGATGGGTTATGTTCCTGGCCACTGGGAAAGTCTGCCGATATATGGGATTTTGTTACTCAAACCTTAAAAAATTAATATATCGCTGAGTTATAGACACAATAAAAACACGTCCTCATTCTATTAGCTCTAATGGTACGCAATGAGCTCTCCCTAAGTCCCATCACATCGACAATCACAGAGGTCTTCTCCCTTAGCACAGCCATCTAACACTTCAAAATATTTCTTTTCAGTGGTTATAGCCTTCCTTGATTTCTTGGAATCACTTTCCTGTGAGAAACGCTTGGATGCCATAGTATAGGAGACAAGATGAAAACAGAAAAATGATCCACTCACAGTATGGGTTAGCTTCAGACTGAGGAGTAAAGACTTGGAGAAGGAATAGCTGAGCTTCTCTGAACTATCATTTGGTACCACGCAGTCAAGGTAATCTTCATGGCATGATTGTATATGAATACAAAGATATGATATCCAGTATAACAGGCAATAGAGGGGCAGAAACACAAATATTGTGGTGAAAGCAACACACACACTAAAGTGGATCACAAGAAGAATATGTACTCTATATATATATATATATATATATATATATATATATATATATATATATATATATATATATATATATATATATATATGGATATAGGTACTGTATACATACGTGTGCGACTACAAAATTAATTACAAGATACTGTGGCACTTAATGTTCACCACGAGGTTAAATAATGGTTGTGTTTTATTCTCAGCAAATAAGAGAACCCCTGGATTTAGAAGACTCAAAATTGGCAAAGAAAACTTGTCTTATATTTCAGCATATGCAGTAAGCATATGCAGTAAATGTATATATATGAGACAGTAACACCTGCAATACCATTCTTGGCCAGAAGTTATTTCGTTTGTTGTTAAGTTTCTTGGATCCCAGCCCAGTGCGGTTCCCACCAGAAGCACTGTGGGTGCGCATTATGTCGTCGAGTCGAGTTAACCTACATTAAATAGAATAAATTGCATTATTTAATTGTATATCCTTGAATATTAAGTCGCATTAAATTGAAATCGTGTTATTCAAACTTGTGTTAATTGAGAGTTGACTGTACAACCAAGTCCCTGAAAAACAAAATCTATCATCCACACTTCTAAACACTATATATATATATATATATATATATATATATATATATATATATATATATATATATATATATATATATATATATATATATATTATTTATCATAAGATCAAGAAAAATTTTCAATAACATGTGTTATAATACAAACCATAAAATGGGTTTTGTTTGCTATATTCTTTTTCGTATTAGGCATAATACATGGATGTAAAACAAATTAACCCTACATGCTGTAATTGTCTCTGCAACTATCTATTAACTCAAATACTAGTCAGATACCTATCTTTTAGTAAGTCCTTATTCTAAAGATGTAGACAGAGCTCTCTGACATAGCTTCACCATAATTGCCTTACTGGATTTTAGTTTATATTCTCATCTATCTATTGAAACTGCATTATGAGAACTGACTTTTACAATACTTAAACATAGCCACATGTAACCCATAGCAGGTGTATGTTAGTTTCACCACTAGACTTACCACAGGGTGATATGGTTCCTCAGGTTCTTGTGGCTGATATGGTCCCAATGGTTGATATGGGGGTTGAGGTTGATATGGATCCTGTGGTCTTGGTTGATATGGATCTTGAGGTTCCAGTGGTTGATATGGATCTTGAGGTTCCAGTGGTTGATATGGATCTTGGGGTTCCAGTGGTTGATATGGGTCTTGGGGTTCCAATGGCTGATATGGCTCCTGAGGCTCCAGTGATTGATATGGATCTTGAGGTTGATATGGATCTTGAGGTTGATATGGGTCTTGTGGATATGGATCTTGAGGTTGATATGGATCTTGAGGTTGATATGGGTCTTGTGGGTCCAGAGGCTGATATGGCTCTTGGGGATCTAGAGGCTGATAAGGCTCTTGATGTTCTTCAGGTTGATATGGCTGTTCTGGATCCTCAGGATGGTAAGGAGTTCCTAATTCCTCCCCTTCACACACATAGCCATCACCGGTGAAGCCAGGTAAACACTCACACCTGTACTCATTCTCAAGTATGGTACAAACTCCATACGGGGAACAGTTTCTGGCTGTTTCACAACTCTCTAAAAAGATAATGAATAAAAACAATGAAGTAGGAATCAACCTGATTTCTGTAGATAATGAAAATAAATCTACTAAAACTTTCAGGTCTAATGGTAAATATTGATATCTAACAATTATTTTTTCTTTTAGTACTATATCCATGATCCATCTATCTACTTTTATATATATACTATAAGGCTGTATCTTCTAAACTTGTCACAGCAGTGCAGGGACACAAAAGGAAAGACAATTGAAGAATATGCATATAACACAATTTAAAGTACAATATACCCTCAGACTTCAAACAAAATTAATTAAAAAAGGCTGTTCTGTGTCTGAATTGTTCGAAGTCTGAAATTGTTTTCCAAAAGGAAACAATATAAATATATAATCTTAATCCATTCCAAAATCCCAGATTTTTATTTAAGTAAATAAGACTTGAACTATGTAAAAATCAATATTATTTACCTTTTGGTGGCAAGGTTCATGACACATGTAGATGATGGAGTGAGTGGGCAAGGGAGGCTTGGCATTACGTACACACTAATACAGATGGTGATTTCTTGGTGATCTTTGTATTTAAGGCTACACCTAGATACAACCTCAATAAAAAAAATTTTCTTGATGTCTGTCACATCTTGTTACTACAGTAGTTACCGTATATGCCGGAATATAAGATGAGTTTTTCTTGCCAATTTTGAGGCTCCTAAATCAAGGGGACCTCTTATGTACTGAGAATAAAACACAATCCTTTAACCCTGTGGTGAACATTTAGTGCCACAGTACCTTGGAATTAAATTTTGCAGCCACACACATGTGTTTACATTACTTATATACAGTAAGGTCTCGGTTTACATCAGAGTTACGTTCCTGAAACATGACGTAAGTTGATTTTGTACGTAACTCGAGTTTCCGTACATTTCAAAGCATATTATCGAGTTTTCAACCAATCATTGTTTATGGTCATTCAGGTAAGTTAAAGGTTATATTGCTATATTATTTACAACTATGTAGGAATATGAAACACAAGCTTGTTTTTGTTGTTGATTAGGGCCGCGAACGCGAAGGACTGCAGGTTGCCGAGAGGGGTGGACGCCTGAGGCCGCCAGGAGGGTGGGCAGGTCGAATGTTGTGACGCCCAGGGCGGACAGCTGGGAGCAGTGCAGTGCGGTGGGAGTAGAAACGTGGGCAGCAGAGCAGGAAATACCATAGGAAAGAGCAATAGGGATCAGCAGACAGGCGCAGATGGTGCAAGTAAGCTGCGAGTGTCGTGTGGCCCAGGCGAAGGCTCTGGAGTTGTTATTGTTGTGATGGGTGCGCGACCCCTCAAGGTCGTCAACCTCCCCATTGTCATGGTAACAGGCTTCCCATTTTCTTCTTCACTACCTCACACACAGCTGCTGCCTCCCTTCTTGTGTCTTTTAATTATGTCCTCTTTTTCTTGTAGCGTAATGGTTTTCCTTTTCTTAGCATCACTGCTGTCACTAAGGAGTTTTCTCTTTGGTGCCATTGAGCAAGATACTAAGAACTTGAGTCAGTAAACGCAGAAGTAGGATAACACTTGCCAGGGGGTGACGGTGTGGTGGAAATGAGGCAGGGTGTTATTGTATTCAAGCGTGAGGCGGGCGGTGTGGCGGGTAACCACTAGTGATGCCTGGCGGCCAACAATAACAATAAATCCCGCGCTTTACGATTTATAAATTTTCAATTTTTCTAATCTTAAATTGCCTTATAGTGGACTGACGTAACTACGAGTTTGACGTAACTCGAGACCGATGTAACCTGGGACTTTACTGTATATATAGGCTCACCCTGCATGATGCCTGACCAGCACTGCTTATATATATATATATATATATATATATATATATATATATATATATATATATATATATATATATATATATATATATACACACACACACACACACACAAGTATATATACAGTGTTGGTCAGGCATCATGCAGGGTGAGCACTCCAGCATAATGCCATGATGAAAAACAATGGCCTATTATACAGGAGGGGGCTTTTTCCATCGCAGCGTTATGCATTATGCCTGTGTAGCTGTCATGGTGAAAGGAAGTGTCGCGCCATTGTTTTCACATTCATGCCATCTTTTGTTTTTGTTTCTGGGTTATACCTTGGTCACTTTGGGTAGAAGGAAGTTGTTAACACCTGTAACTATAACTTGGATCATAGGGCTTCACAAACCTGGGCTCCAAACAAGAGAAATAGAGGCAAATGTTGGTATGAGTGAGGGATCTGTGACAAACTGGTTGAAGAGTTTCAAGGATGATGGTGTTGTTGAGTTACTGTCTGCTAAATCTCGGCCTGGCCCCTCAAAGACGACATCTGTACATAATTTGACTGTACTCAAAAAGTGTACTCTCTAGCTGCCTTTTGAGCACAGTTAAAGTAGGAAAAAATGTCTTCTTTGAAGGGTCTAGGCGAGGTTTAGCAGATGATAACTTGAAACCATTGTCATCTTTGAAACGCTTCAACCAATTTCTCAAAGATCCCTCACCACACCAACATTCACCACTATTTCTTTTGTCTGGAGCCCAACTTTGTGAAGCTCTGTGATCTGAGCTACAGTTACAGGTGTTAACAACTTCCTTCTACCCATAGTCACCAAAGTAAAGCCCAGAAACCAAGAGAAACACAAATAAAAGATGGTGAGGATCAAATAACAATGATGCAACACTTCCTCTCACCATGACAGCCATGCGAGCATTGAGACAGTACTGTGGTGTGTGTTGGAAGGCAGTGATCTCATGCTAATCATTGATACCCGGCATAATGCCATGACAGAAAAAGACCCTCCACTATGATAGGCCACTGTTTTTCATCACAACATTAAGCCAGGGTGCTCACCCAGCATAATGATATGATGAGAACTGTGCATATGTATATACAGTGGAGACTCAATAGTCGAGCGTCTAAATAGTCCAATGCAAAAGTTTGACTTAATTCTTGAAAAATACCTATTAGTCGAACGTCCATCCATGTGGCTGTAAACAAAGGGTCTATCCCTTCCCACCGCAGGGCCACTGCAGCCAGTTGATCTTTCGCTGTCGTAAGAATAACATTGTCCTGTGCTTTCTCTCCGGAGTTTTTTTTTTTTTTTTCATTTAGAAGCTTACAATGACACCGAAGAGACTTGTTAGTGATGAGAATAAGCCTACCAAGAAAGAATGTAGTGACAACCATCGATATGAAAATAGAGATTACAGTAATACTCCACTTAACGAACAGGATAAGGGGTGTCAAAGCTGTTCGTAGAGCAAAAATTCGTTAAGCGGACATAATTTTCCCATAGGAAATAATGGAAATAGGGGGGGATGCGTTCTGGGCTGGTCCCCAACATACCACATGGGTTAAAAGAAAAAATTATACATACGTTTGGCAGCATATTGGGCAACCGGTTTACCACTACTTTTATGATGTCATATGAGTCATTGGAAGTTAGAGGAGCTATGTACAAATTCTCTCACATTCTCGCATTTATATTCACAAAACAACATTTCTATTAGCTTTTTACAAACCTTGTCCCAAGAAAGGACTGTTTTGTAATGCATACAGTGAAATCTTACATGGAATACCAAAAAATAAAGCAGAGATGAGATGAACCACAGACGAAGCGGGAGACTCGCGGCAACTCGGCCGCTTCTTCTTCTTCTTGTGACACTTTTAGCCTGCGTGTTGTCTTTCCACATGATATTTGTTTCCACTCCTCTATTGCCTGCTATAATGGATATCATATCTTAGTATTCATATACGCTCATACCATGAGGATAACCTTGACTCTGTGGCACTGAGTGACAGTGAATTATTAATGAAATACGGCGGTATTTCTTAGTAATTCACTATCCCTCAGTGGAAACATAAAATATTGTGGTGAAAGACAACACGCAAGCTAAAAGGGTCACAAGAAAAAGAAGAAACGGCTGAGTCGCGCGTCCGCCTCGTCTGTGGCCGATCTCATCCCTGCTTTATTTTTTGGTATTCCATGTAAGATTTCACTTTATGCATTACAAAACAATCCTTTCTTTGGGGCAAGGTTTGTAAAAAGCTAATAGTAATGTTGTTTTGTGAACATAAATGCATATATAAGACAGTAACACCATCTCGAGAGATGGTGTTCCCAGCAACCTAAGAGCAACCTTGTTACCATCCCTCCCAGTGTTCATGGATGCCATTTCGCGGCAGGAGGTTGCTCTGACGTTGTTAAAGTTTCTTGGATCCAGCTCCTGGCAGCCAATGAGCACTTTAGGTGGGCTACCAACCTTCTTCCACCAACAGCAATGAATCTTTGTGGATGCTATTTTACAAAGGTTGGTGTGTGAGCAGGAGGTTGTCTGTACCAACATAGACCACAACCTGCTTCTTAGATCCGGCCCTGAAGTCCCCACCTATTGGCCAGCTGTGGAACTCTCTGGCACGCAGTTTGAAATAGCGTCTGGCGCTCAGTTTGAAAATACAGTTGGGCCAAATCGAGTATAAGCAAACCGATTGTGCAAATTAAATTAATTATAATATTTTTTCGGTTGCATTTTAACAGAAACACGTAAACCAAACACGCATAAATTGAGTTACCTGTACACTTAACCCTCGGCTATCGCGCCCAATTGGGTCCGAAATAGCCGCCATAACCGAAAACGCAATAGCCGAATTGAACTAATGGTGAAAATTGTTATTGGTGCCACAACCACAAATTTTACTCCTAATATCCCTCATTTTTACCTTTTTTTAATTACTGTATAATCCATTGATACCAATTAAAACATGTCAAGGTTATGACAAAAAAATTACATCAGCTCATTGTATTTACATTCATAAATAACATTTCACAGCTAGGGTTCTGTCTTGTCTCGTTGGTTTACGTTCGGCGATGGTAGGTGGACAGCATGGAGGGTTGGTGGCCATTGTGAGCACAAAAAATGGTAGAATCTAGCTATCACTGTCTAGTGGGGAGGACGCCCACTCAGAGACTGTGTCTCATCTTGGCGGGAAGACGGTTTTGGCCAATGAGCGCTCAGATATCCCATGACGTCATGGCTGGGCGCGTGATAGCAGGCATCTGAGGTTGCGATAATGAAATTTTAGCAGCTTTTCATGGGTGTGTGATAGCAATAAAATGTGATAGCTGAAGTCACGATAGCCAAGGGTATATACGTATATATATATATATATATATATATATATATATATATATATATATATATATATATATATATATATATATATATATATATATATATATATATACTGTGAAGACTCAATACTTGAACATCTTAATAGTTGAATTTTTCAATACTTGAATGCAAAAGTTTGATTTGACACTTGAAAAATAACTGATGGTCAAACACATGGTTGTAAACTAAGGCTCCCTGGCCTCTCCCTCCCCCTCTGTCAATTGTGCTGCTGCGGTTGTCAGAATAACATTCACCTGCGTTCTGTCTGTAGTTTTTAATCTATAAACTTACATTAACACCAAAAGATTTATTAGTAGTGAAAATATCTTGTAATCGAACGGCCACACACATGGTTGTAAACAAAGCTCTGTGGCCTTTCCCTCCCTGCTGCCACCATTGTCCCGTTCTGATACTGGTAATACCATTAAGACCAAAATAAATTACCAGATACCTGTGCGTATCTCTATTTCTGTGCAGTCATGAAGAAAACATTCTTCTGCTTCCTGTCTGTACTTTTCAAAAAGATACTTATAATGGCACCAAAGTGGCTTATTTGTGGTGAAAATAAGGAATCTAGTGAGAGTCAAGTGTTAGTGAGCCACAGCCCTCCACTAATGGGTTCCCATGCATCACACCAGGAGAAAAGTTACCAGTCATTTTATGGATAGTGACTCGTCCTCCAACAATCTCCCTCTTCCTCCCAACCCTTCTCCCCTCCTCTTCTATGTTATCTGTCACTAGCCTTTACTTATGGTATGTGCAAATTAGAATTATAAAAAAAATTACATTAACATTCTTATAAACTTAAGATTAGAACGAAGGATCTAATTTATAGGTATTGATAGTCAAACTTTTTATACTCGAACAGCCATTTGGAAAAAATTAAGTTCAAGTATTGAGTCTCTACTGTATATATATATATATATATATATATATATATATATATATATATATATATATATATATACTATATATATACAGAGGATCCTTATAATTCGATCATTCGCAGTTTGAATTATCGGCAATTCGAATTCAGTTAATTAATACCCAATCCTCAAGGTTCAACCAACTGATTTGCCAATTTGACATTCATCTCACATGCCACCCATCTGACCAAAATCCGCCACCACCTCAAATTCGCCACAAACCCGCCAGGCAGAAGTGTAATCCGATGCTACCGTGTCGTTGCTAAGGCGGCGTCACACTAGCACTTTTCCATCAACTTTTTCTGTTAACTTTCTGGTTGTCACACACAAGCTCGCTTCTGCCTTTGTCGCGTTTGTCAACTGTAAACAAACATGGCAGCCCCTTCAACCCCAGCAAGCCATTGCTATTTTTTGCCTTTAATGATCTGTATGAGAAACTCTTCAGACAGCTTTGTCCACTCATAAACAATAGAGCTGCTCATCTTGGCCAGCTGTTCCTTGAAGTTCAGCCTTGGAGCGTCGCAGTCCCAGACAAATGTAAACAAACAACAACTACTTTTCACTGTTAGGCTGGGACAAAATATATATATATATATATATATATATATATATATATATATATATATATATATATATATATATATACAGTAAGTCCTCGTTATACGGTACTTCTTTATCCGGTAAATTCAGTTACAGTATTTGGAAATTACTACCCTCGACTCGATATACAGTAAGAAAAATTCACAGATATGATATCTGCTCATGTAATCCGAGAGGGTACAGTGCGGGGGAGCAGGGGTGATGACGTCATCCATGCCACACCTCCCTGCTACTCACAGTACTGACTATAACTTGACCATCCTTGGAGCCTGTTATCTCTTCCCCTCCCCCTTCTAATTTAACTGCATTACATATTACTTACATGCATTACTAATTAGATGAATAAATTGAATATTAAAGGGTCTGCTGTAAGCACAAATAAATTCATAATAATTATGGCAAACATTAAAGCCTACTACCAGCGCCAAACCATGCAGCAACTGATAAAGGGCACAGATGGGCCTGGCAAGCCCACTATCAGAGAATGGTGGAGGTCATATAACATCAAGCACACCTTAGATAACATCAAGTTATCTTGGGACGAAGTGAAGATGTCTACCATGAACTTGGCGTGGAATAAAGTATGGCCAGAATGCGTGCATGACTTCCTAGGCTTCGCTGAAGACGACATCGGTGTGATCAGAAATGACAGTAAATCTGTGCCATAGGGCTGGCTTCAATGAAGTTGATGATGATAATGTTCAAGATTTTTTGGAAAGCCATGCTGAACCTCTCTCAAATGATGAACTTAAAGAGCTAGACAAGGCATCACAGGAGGCAGAAAAAGAGGGAGACAAGGAAGAAGAACCTGTGTGTGGCCTGGACATCGAAACTCTGAAGGAACATGACCCAAATCCTGCCAGGAGTAGCAAAGTGGCTCATGACGTAGAGAAATGTGTCAAGATTTATCAAGAAATCTATGATGAAAAAACAAGAAAAACCAAACAGTCCTCCATCTACTCGTTCTTCAAGCCAGTCACACCTGCTGGCCCTTCCACATCTGCTTCCAACATTGCAGACGACGACGTCTTATCCTCGTCTGCCCACTCAGCGCAAGATGAGTAAGGGCTTAAATCCATACTGTCCCTTAGCCTTTGGAGGGACATCATGTGATAGAATACGTTGCGAGTGAAAGGTAAATAAAACATTTTCTGTTTATTTCTTTTGCACAGTGCTTTACATTTTTATATGACTATTTTCATGTATTTTAATTTTTGTTAGGGTGACTTTTGACATGCTGGAATGCATTCCCTATTATCACATGTTATAATGGATTTGGTATATGGTAATTTCAATTTGCGTTAAGGTTTTCAGGAACGTATATGTACCATATAAAGAGGACTTACTGTATATATATATATATATATATATATATATATATATATATATATATATATATATATATATATATATATACAGGCAACCCCCGCTTAATGAAGGGGTTACGTTCCTAAAAACCCTTCATTAAGCGAAACTTCGTTAAGCGAACCGATTATTACAAGTTTAATCCCTGACTTGAACTTCCATTGAGAGTAAACAAAGCAAGAGTGCATCATAGTACAGTGAAAGTTTTAATGAAAGTAAAAATTATGAAGTTAAACATTTAGGCAGTTTAATTTAAGTCATTATAATTTACACTAACGTATGTATGTACGTAACTTTATAATGTTGATGATCTTAAAATTATGAAAGGAGGGAGAGTGAAGTGGGAAAGACACTAACTGGCAACCTGTGGAATGTAAACAAAGGGTGCATCATTGTATCACATACAAAACTTATGTACCACATTTCCACAAGGCTTTCCATTTTATCCATTGTAGAGTCACGAGTTCAGGTGGTTCTTTTAGCTTGGAAGGAAGATACGGTTTCACCAGCCTTCATAATAGAGTCTGCTGACTTGAAAATAGTAGACAGTAAATGGAGTCAAGATGGTGGCGAGCAATGCTATAGTTTTTTCGCCTCTCTTGTGTCTGTGAATAATATCCAGCTTCACTTTGAGAGTAAGAGACTTCCTGGTCTTCTTAGGAACGCTAGGCCAGATTGCAGGGTGTTTTGGTGGTAAGTTGAGCGAGGGAAGACAAGATGTTGCTGATGCTGTTACTGTTTTGAACAGAGGAGTGAGTGCTGCGCGTGTTGTCCACGAGAGGCTTGATCTTGATCTTGATTCCACAGGTGTCCCAGGATTTCTCCTGAGGCAGGCCTTAGTATCGGCAGCTCCTTGTGTATTGAAAAGCCTGTCAGCTTGCGTGATACGGTGGGGTTTTCAAACTTGGAAAAAAATTACCTGGATAAAACCTGGATAAAAGTGAGTTTGGTGTTCGTTAAATGAGCAGACGGTAGTAAAATGAAACCTTCGTTGTAGCGAAATTTCGTTGTGTGAACCTTCGTTAAACGGGGATTGCCTATATATATATATATATATATATATATATATATATATATATATATATATATATATATATATATATATATATATATATATATATATATATATATATATATATATATATACAGCAAAATCCCGGGTTACGTCGGTCTTGAGTTACGTCAGTCCACTATACGGCAATTTAAGATTAAAAAAATAAAAAATTTATAAATCATAAAGTGCGGGATTTATTGTTATTGTTGGTGGTTGCCCGCCACACTACCCGCCTCATGCTTGAATACAATAACACCCTGCCTCAGTTCAACCACACCATCGCCCTTGGCAAGAGTGTTATCCTACTTCTGCGTTTACTGACTCAAGTTCTTAGTATCTTGCTCAATGGCACCAAAGAGAAAACTTCTTAGTGACAGCAGTGATGCTAAGAAAAGGAAAACCATTACGCTAGAAGAAAAAGAGGACATAATTAAAAGACATGAGATGGGAGGCAGCAGCTGTGTGTGAGGGAGGGAAGAAGAAAATGGGAAGCCCGTTACCATGACAACGGGGAGGTTGACGACCTTGAGGGGTCGCACACCCATCATAACAATAACAACTCCGGAGCCTCTACCTGGGCCACGCGACACTCGCAGCTGACTTGCACCGTCTGCGCCTGTCTGCTGATCCCTATTGCCCTTTCCTATTGCATTTCCTGCCTCGCTGCCCACGCTTCTACTCCCACTGCACTGCACTACGCTCCCAGCTGTCCGCCCTGTGGGCGTCACAACATTTAACCTGCCCAGCCTCCTGGCGGCCTCAGGCGTCCACCCCTCTCGGCAACCTGCAGTCCTTCGCGTTCGTGGCCCTAATCAACAACAAAAACAAGCTTGTGTTTCATATTCCTACATAGTTGTATATAATATAACAATATAGCCTTTAACTTACCTGAATGACCATAAACAATGATTGGTTGAAAACTCGATAATATGCTTTGAAATGTACGGAAACTCGAGTTACGTACAAAATCGACTTACGTCATGTTTCAGGAACGTAACTCTGATGTAATCCGAGACCTTACTGTATGTATATATATATATATATATATATATATATATATATATATATATATATATATATATATATATATATATACGGGGTTAGGGTGGTTTTTCATCGGTCGAATCAGCGTTTATTAAAATCATGAAGCAATTTTTCCCATAAGATACTTAAGAATTAGGGGGGATAGGTACCAACCTCCAGCCTAGACCCCCACAAAACACCAATATAACCTCTAAAAAACACTACCTTAGACTAAATCAGTACTATTAAAGACTTCATTTATATTAAAAATTTTTATCAACCCCTTCCTTGGCAGAAACGAGTATGCTCATTTTCACTAAATGTTCCGTTTTCAGTTGTCATCTAAAATTTGACCTTAAAAAATCTGCTACAGACGTATATGTTCGTTTTCACTAAATGTTTCGTTTTCAGTCATTGACGAGTATACTCGTCTAAAACTTGAACTTCGAAAACCAGCTACAGACGTATATACTCGTCGATTCTGAGCCTTTCTAAGCCATTCTACGTGTGAAACGAGTATTCTCGTCAAATCCACCCTGTTGCCTGCCAGAGGCGACAGGGTGGAGCGGTGGGATTTCAAGGACGCTCTTACTAGACTTGCTCCTTGAATACTTCTGATGACACTGCTAATTCATCAGACAATTAATTTCTCGACAAGTGAGGAGGAGGAGAAGGAGGAGGAGGAGGAGGAGGAGGAGGAGGAGGAGGAGGAGGAGGAGGAAGAGGAGGAGGGAGGTGAGGGGAGAGCTTGGAGTTTATAGGAAGACGAGTTAACTCGTATATGTCTACAAAGGTATTTTCAAAATAAAAAGTTAACCACAAAAATGGGGAAAAACAGTAATTACAAGCTGTTTTCATAATCAGCATGAAAAATACTATATAGAACCAAAATAGAAAAAAATTTGTCTAAAAAAGAAACATTTTTGACTAAAAAATTGTTGTGGAAGGGGTTAAACACATTGGGGTGCTGTACAGTATATTTTGGGAAATAAAAACACTTGGAGCAGTCTCACAGTACTTGTCCCTGTTCTTCCAAATTGTTGCACACGGACCAGGGCCAGGAGTTCCAGTTGAGGGTGTTCCAGCAGTGCTGTGAGCTGTTGGAATCCACCAGACCCGCACCAACCCACTCCACCCCCAGAGCGACGACATGGTGGAGCACTTTAACAGGATGCAGTTGGAAGATCTGGCCAAGTACTGCAGCTCTGACCAGCAAGACTAGGACCTTTGGCTGCCATTTACCCTGATGGCATACCGGTCTGCACAGCAGAAAGCCACAGGTTACCCTCCTGCCCGGATGATGTTTGGTTGAGAGATGCGACTGCCTCTGGACCTGGCCACTGGATGACCACCTAGGGAAGAGCTACCACATACGGAGCCTGAGTTTGTAGTGGCGTTGCAACATTGGATGGAGGCCACGCGGCAACAGGTGTCTTGCAATCTTCCCCTCACAGGGGAAGTCATGATCCGCTGGTACCAGCTGTGTGCCAGAGATTCCCAGTATGCGGTGGGAACCACGTCTGGCTGTACAATCCCCGCAAGAAACAAGGCCTCGCTCTGAAGCTGCAGAGCTACTGGGAAGGCCCATACACTATCCTGCAGTGACTATCGGCCATCACCTACAAGCTGGGCAATAGCACAAGTAGGCGGCTGCGCACTTTTCACGTCGACCACCTGTGGGCTGCTATGGAGGAAGGCCACTTCACATTAGGCCAGGAAGGACCACCCTTGTCACCAGACAGTGAAGTGGGGAGCGACAGCAAGGTGGAGGGTGACGGTGGAATAGACAATGTTGCAGAGTGTGTTGTCAGAGCACGTGAGGACCCAGAGAACGAGTGCTGTGAGTGAACAGCGTTTATCTCACCCCCTCAGAACAGAACGAGGAAAAGACCTCAGTGGTGGACTGACTAAACGTGTGCAAGTGATGATAAATAGTCAGGACGACTATTTTTGTGGGAGAGAGCAGTGTTACAGCGACGCTGAGTAGTGAAGATAGCGTTAGCAGCACTGGCATATTGGTAGCATTGTTTTCACTGCAGAGGGGTACTTCATGATACCAGATGTGCTGCGACCGGAAGCAGCTTGCTGTCCAGGTGGATATTCCAGCTGTGATTGGCTTGTAGATGACCCAATAGGAGTGGAGCAGGGTATACAAAGCTGGTTGCAGCCTTGCTCTTCTCTCTTCTAGCTCCAGTTCTTCTTGAGGACAAGATGTTGCTGAGTCTCTCTTCTGTCCCTGCTAGGCTGTCAATTTCACTGCACTTGTACAAAACTGTGTAATGTAAGTACTCTGTGTGCCACCTAATACTGTATTAATTTCCGTGCCAGTAAACTAAAGGAGTTGTGCCAAGTGTTTCTTGTTACCCTGCCTCTCTGAGTGAGCCTGCCTGAGTCTGGGGTGTGTGTTTATGCTTTGCTTCCTCTTGCTAGCCACGAATCTTTGCCCAGAAGTATCCCTGTGTCTGTTGCTGACCTGTCCTGCACTATCCTGGGCTGTCACTATGATATGTGAGTTCCTGTTGTGGCTGTGGAAGCTGTGAGGATGGTGAGGGTGGCATAACAATATATATATATATATATATATATATATATATATATATATATATATATATATATATATATGCAGACAAACCCCACATAACAAACGTTCACACAACAAAATTTCTCTACAACGAACGTTTCCTTTTACTACTATCTGCTCATATAACGAACACCAAATTTGCTTTAACGAAAATTTATCCAGGTAATTTTTTCCAAGTTTTAAAGACCTGCCGTATCATGCAAGCTGACAGACTTTTGAATATACCAGCGCCTCTTGTGGACAAAATGTGCACCACTCACTCCCCTACCCTTCCTCGCTCTTAATTCAAAACAAAAACAGGGTCCAGCACCAGCTCGTCATCTCATGCTCAACATGCCACCAAAACACTCTGCAACCAGCCCAATAATGTTGCCTAGCATTGCTAAGAAGAAAAGGAAGTCTCTTACTCTTGAAGTGAAGCTGGATATTATTCACAGACACGAGAGGCGAGAAAACTAATAACATTGCTTGCCACCATGGCTTGGCTCCATCTACTGGCTCTACTATTTTCAAGTCAGCAGATTCTATCAAGAAGGCTGGTGAGACTGTATCTTCCTTGCAAGCTAAAGGAACCACCTGAACTCGTGACTGCAATGGATAAAATGGAAAGCCTTGTGGAAATGTGGTACACAAGTTTTGTTTGCGGCACAATGATGCGTCCTTTGTTTATATTCCAAAGGTAGCTGGTTAGCGTCTTTCCCGCTCCTCTCCCTCCCTTCATAAATTTAAGATCATCAATATTATAAAGTTACTTACATACATACATTAGTGTACATTATAATGACTTACTCTTAAATTAAACTGCTTAAATGTTGAACTTCATAATTTTTACTTTCATTAAACATTTTAATGTACTAAGATGCACTCTCGCTTTGTTTACTCTCAATGGAAGTTAGTCAGGGATCAAACTTGTTATAATTGGTTCGCTTAATGAAAAATCGCGCAACGAACGTTTCTTTAGGAACATAACCCCGTTAAGAAGGATTGCCTGTATATATATATATATATATATATATATATATATATATATATATATATATATATATATATATATATATATATATATATATATATATATATATATATATATATATATATATATATATATATATATATATATATATATATATATATATATATATATATATATATATATATATATATATATATATATATATATATATATATATATGTAATATATATATATATATATATATATATATATATATATATATATATATATATATATATATATATATATATATATATACAGGCAAGCCCGCTTAACGAAGGGGTTACGTTCTAAAAACCACCGTTAAGCGAACTTCGTTAAGTGAACCGATTATAACAAGTTTAACCCTGATTTGAACTTCCATTGAGAGTAAGCAAAGCGAGAGTGCATCATAGTACAGTAAAAGGTTTAATGAAAGTAAAATTATGAAGTTAAACATTTAGGTAGTTTAATTTAAGTCATTATAATGTACACTAATGTATGTATGTACGTAACTTTATAATGTTGATGATCTTAACTTTATGAAGGAGGGAGAGTGAAACGGAAATACACTAACTGGCAACCTGTGGAATGTAAACAAAGTGCGCATCATGGTACTGCATACAAAACTTATGTACCACATTTCCACAAGGCTTTCCATTTTATCCATTGTAGAGTCACGAGTTCAGGTGGTTCTTTAGCTTGCAAGGAAGATGAGGTCTCACCAGTCTTCTTAATAGAGTCTGTTGACTTGAAAATAGCAGAAAGTAGATGGAGTCAAGATGGTGGCAAGCAATGTTATTAGTTTTCTGGCCTCTCTCTTGTCTGTGAATAATACCCAGCTTCACTTCGAGAGTAAGACACTTCCTGGTCTTCTTAGGAACGTTAGGCCACATTGCAGGGCATTTTGGTGGTAAGTTGAAGTAGGGAAGATGAGCTGCTGGTGACGCTGTTATGTTTTGACTGGGGAGTGAGTGGTGCGCGTGATCTTGATCTTGATCTTGATGCTACAGGATGCAGTATTTCTTCTGAGTCAGGCCTTTGTATCGGCAGCGCTTGTGTTATCCACGAGAGGCTTGATCTTGATCTTTATTCTACAGGTGTCTCAGGATTTCTCCTGAGGCAGGCCTTAGTACTAGCGGCTCCTGGTGTATTCAAAAGCCTGTCAGCTTGCATGATGCGGTGGGGCTTTCAAATTTGGAAAAAATTACCTGAATAAAACTTCGTTAAACCGATTTTGGTGTTCGTTAAACGAGCAGATGGTAGTAAAACGAAACCTTCGTTGTAGCGAAATTTCGTTATGTGAACCTTCGTTAAAGGGGGTTGCCTGTATGTATGTATATATATATATATATATATATATATATATATATATATATATATATATATATATATATATATACAGTAAGCTCCCGAATTTAGCGAAATCCAGCTTAGCGAAACCCTTATTTAGTGAGTGTCTGGAAAAAGGCCAAGTCCTTAAGTTAAGCGATTTTCTCTCATATTTAGCGAATGTACCCCGCTACACTGTCCTGCCTCCTGCTCGCTCTGAGCCAATTGTCCTGCCTCCTGCTCACTCTGAGCCAACTGCGTGTGTTTGGCCGTGACGTCAGCCTCACAGTGCCTCCGGCATTCCCGCTCGACACGAGCTATTAATCCAGTGTGTGAACTCATTTTTTTGTGCTTCCATCCTCGCTGTTTAGCGAGCTTCGCTATCACCATGGCCTCCACTAACCCTTCCTGCTCAGGAACGTCGATAGACATTCATCACGCAAGACTCGGGGCACGTCAATCGACGTTTGGGCGTTTTGGGCTATATTTTGGCTATTTTCTTCCCATTTTCTTTGCTTGTGAGTTGGCAACACTCATCGGGAGTAAATATGTGCTAAAGGTCAGTGTGTCACCGACTTCCACGATGGATGGTGAGAGCGAAAATGATTCCACGGTGTCCAATTCCGTCACCTCTCCCACGCGTCTTACTTTTACACCTTAGGTCTCTCGTCATGTTGTGGGGAGACAACTTTTGAATGAGAGTGGTATCGAAAGGGCATTGGAATTAACAGTTTCTACAATAATAGAAAGTGAAGATAGCGATGTTCTTGGCTCTGATACGGATATAGGAGGTTCAACCACCAAGGGGGAAGACATTCTACCAACGTCACCAGAGAGAGAGAGAGAGAGAGAGAGAGAGAGAGAGAGAGAGAGAGAGAGAGAGAGAGAGAGAGAGAGAGAGAGAGAGAGAGAGAGATGATACAAGGGGCCCGTTTTCTATCGCTGTAACCAAGGCCGCTGGCGCCGATCGGACGCAAGGCCACATACACCGATTATACCACCTCATTCAACCTGTGATATTTTGGTAACCATAGCATCTTGAAACTTCCGTTTTTTTTGCATTGCAAAGAGAAAGAGTTGCTAGTGGGCACAACACCATTTGTACTCACTCGTTTCTTGAATTTCCAATTGTAATCAGTATGTAAATAGAAGCTATTTTGTGTGTTTCTTGCCAAAATTCCCGAGTTAGCGTGGGCGAAAAACTAAACGTCCCCAAGTTTTAGGGGCTAGTGGTTCGGGGGTGCTGATTCTCGTGAAAATGGCGATGTTGCAGCTGTAAATAGAGACTCGAAAAGGGACTTTGGGCGGACGAAAGACTGATTGGTATTTTTCCCTATTTAAAGTAGTATTCAAATTTGGCGAAATTCCAATTTAGCGATGGTTTCGGCAGACTAATAGGATCGCTAAATGTGGGGGCTTACGTTATATATATATATATATATATATATATATATATATATATATATATATATATATATATATATATATATATACACACACACACACACACACACACACATATATATATATATATATATATATATATATATATATATATATATATATATATATATACACACACACACACACACACACACACACATATATATATATATATATATATATATATATATATATATATATATATATATTTTTTTTTTTCCGGTTTACGCTCGGTTTCCCTATTACATTAGGGCTAAGATGGTGTCTCCTGACAGAGAAGATAGGAAGACTTTGGTTTTGGCATTTGGGAACCGTTACCCAGTGGATGCCCTTCTAACCTCGGACCATGGCCAGGATTCAATATATATATATATATATATATATATATATATATATATATATATATATATATATATATATATATATATATATATATATATATATATATATATATATATATATATATATATATATATATATATATATATATATATATATACACACATAGAGGCAACACCGTTAAACGAAGGTTCACACAACAAAATTTCGCAAAAACTAAGGTTTCATTTTACTAACATATGCTCGTTTAACAAACACCAAACTCGCTTTAATGAAGTTTTATCCAGATAATTTTTTCCAAGTTTGAAAGCCCCACCGTATCACGCAAGCCGACAGGCTTTTCAATAAATACATCAGGAGCTGCCGATACTAAGGCCTGCCTCAGGAGAAATCCTGTTACACCTGTAGAATGAAGATCAAGATCAAGATCAAGCCTCTTGTAGACAACATGCGCACCACTCACTCCCCTGTTCAAAATATAACAGCGTCAACAGCAACAACTTACCACCAAAACGCCCTGCAATGTGGCCTAGTGTTTTTATGAAGACTAGGAAGTCTCTTACTCTTGAAGTGAAGCTGGATATTATTCACAGATATGAGAGAGGCGAGAAAACTATAACATTGCTCGCCACCATCTTGAATCCATCTACTGTCTCTACTATTTTCAAGTCAGCAGACTCTATTAAGAAGGCTGGTGAGATTGTATCTTCCTTGCACGCTAAATGAACCACTTCAACTCGTGACTCTACAATGGATAAAATGGAAAACCTTGTGGAAATGTGGTACATAAGTTTTGTAGTTAATATTCCACAGGTTGCCGGTTAGTGTCTTTCGCGTTTCACTCTCCCTCCCTTCATAAATTTAAGATCATCAACAGTATAAAGTTACGTACATACATACACTAGTGTACATTACAATGACTTAAATTAAACTGCCTAAATGTTTAATGTCATAATTTTTACTTTCATTAAACTTTTCACTATACTATGATGCACTCTCGCTTTGCTTACTCTAAATGGAAGTTCAAATCGGGGGTTAAACTTGTTATAATGGGTTCGCTTAACAAAGTGTTTTTTAGGAACGTAAGCCCTTCGTTAAGCGGGGATTGCCTATATATATATATATATATATATATATATATATATATATATATATATATATATATATATATATATATATATATATTGTTCCAGTCTAGCAGCGAAAAGTGGTTCAGTTGTTTGTTTACATTTCTCTGTGAGACGCTCCAAGGCAGAACTTCCAAGTAGCAAACGGTCACGATGAGCTGCTCTGTCGTTTATGAGTGGACAAAGCTGTCTGAAGTTTCTCATAAAGAGCATTAAAGGCCAAAAATAGCAATGAAAAAATAGCAGCAGCTGGCTGGGGGAGTGAAGGGGCAGCCATATTTGTTTACAGTTGACAAACGCGACAAAGAAAGTTGACGAAAAAGTACTAGTGTGACGCCGCCTTTACTGTTGGGTGTACATCCCACCACCCCTTGTACTGCTTATGTACCATTTTTTGTTCCAGATTATTCATTTAATGTGTTTTCATTCATTGTTTTCTAACCCATTTGGGTTATGTACATGTTTTTCTCAATATATAAGGGGTTGGGAGAGGAAATTCTGTGTATCTGGGTATTTCATGTATCCGCCAGGGCCTTGACTACTATAATCCGGATACGCTGGCGATTACTGTATATATATATATATATATATATATATATATATATATATATATATATATATATACCAGGAGCACTAGAGAGAGGCGGGGAGCCAGCCAATCACAGCAAAGCTGCCGCGTTCGGGTAAGGGACCGAATACGGCAGCTTCGCTGTGACTGTCTGGCTCCCTGCCTGTCTCTAGCGCTCCTGGAGCTGGATCCAAGATTCTTTAACAACTTCAGAGCAACCTCCTGCCGCGAAATGGGTTCCATGAACGCTTGGAGGGATGGTCACAAGGTTGCTGGGAACACCACCTCTGGAGGTGGTGTTACTGTCTTATATATGCATATATGTTCACAAAACAACATTTCTATTAGCTTTTTACAAACCTTACAGAGATGATGAGATCGGCCACAGACTCCGGCGACTTGGCCGCTTCTTCTTCTTCTTGTGACCTTTTTAGCTTGGCATGTTGTCTTTCACCACGATATTAAATTTGTTTCCACTCCTCTATTGCCTGCTATAATGGATATCATATCTTAGTACAGTAATACAGTAAGGTCTTGGTTTACGTCAGAGTTACGTTCCTGAAACATGATGTAAGTTGATTTTGTACGTAACTCGAGTTTCCGTATATTTCAAAGCATATTATCAAGTTTTCAACCAATCATTGTTTATGGTCATTCAGGTAAGTTAAAAGTTATATTGTTATATTATTTACAACTATGTAGGGATATGAAAAACAAGCTTGTTTTTGTAGTTGATTAGGGATGTGAACACAGCTGCTGCCTTCCTTTTCATGTCTTTTAATTATGTCCTCTTTTTCTTGTAGCGTAATGGTTTTCCTTTTCTTAGCATCACTGCTGTCATTAAGGAGTTTTCTCTTTGGTGCCATTGAGCAAGATACTAAGAACTTGAGTCAGTAAACGCAGAAGTAGGATAACACTTGCCAGGGGCGACGGTGTGGTGGAACTGAGGCAGGGTGTTATTGTATTCAAGCGTGAGGCGGGCGGTGTGTCAAGTAACCACTAGTGACGCCTGGCGGCCAACAATAATAATAAATCCCGCGCTTTACGATTTATAAATTTTCAAATACTTTAATCTTAAATTGCCTTATAGTGGACTGACGTAACTACGAGTTTGACGTAACTTGAGACCGACGTAACCCGGGACTTTACTGTACTCCATTTAACGGACGTTCGTTTAACGAATTTCCGGTTTAACGTACTATATAGAGTTAGACCAAAAGTCACCATAACGTACAACCACATCCGTTTTAGCGAATTTTCTGGGTTTGAATTTGCCGGGTGAGGGACCGAACGCGGCAGCTTCACTGTGACTGGCTGGCTCCCTGCCTCTGTCTCTAGCACGCCTGGAGCTGGATCCAAGATTCTTTAACAACGTCAGAGCAATCTCTTGCAGCGAAATGGCATCCATGAACGCTTGGAGGGGACGGTGACAAGGTTGCTATCAGGTTGCTCTGAGGTTACTGTTTTATACAGGGTGGGGCAAATCAAATGCCCTAGTTTTGATAGGCTATTAGGAAAAGTAAAACAATACTTACATAATTATTTGTTGTTTTATTTGAATCAGTATACAATGCCGTTTGTGTGATAACTTTTTGAAAATGGCATCAGGAAGATGGTGGCCATTTGTAGCGATGCACTGTTGAAGGCGATGTCTGAAGTTTTCGGCTGCTCTTCGACACATCTCAAGGGGTATTGCAGTTATTTCCTCCCGAATTCGCATCTTCAATTCTTCCAAATTGTGTGGCCAACTTCACCGCTCCATTCCCCTAAAGTTACTGGTTGGTGTGCAGTTTACAAATTTGGGTAATTGGACCTTATTTCTTTGAGGAGGATGGAAGATCTGTCGCCATCAATTCTCAACGTTATCTTGCGATGCTGGAAGACTTTTTTGAACCGAAATTGGAAGAATTAAGTGAGGAAACAAATCTGGGAGACATCTGGTTCAAACAAGATGGAGCAACAGCCCACACTGCTCAAGTTGCAATGGTCAAATTGCGACAGATGTTCCAGGCACGCCTCGTCTCTCGGAGGGGGGATGTTGAGTGGCCCCCACGCTCACTTGATTTGAGCATTTGCTACTTTTTCCTGTGGGGATATCTCAAGGAGAAAGTGTTCAGAAGTCGGCCACACAATTTGGAAGAATTGAAAATGCGAATTTGGGAGGAAATCGCTGCAATACCCCTTGAAATGTGTCGAAGAGCAGCCGAAAACTTCAGACATCACCTTCAACAGTGCATCGCTACAGATGGCCACCATTTTCCTGATGCCATCTTCAAAAAGTGATCACACAAACGGCATTGTATACTGATTCGAATAAAACAACTAAAAATTATGTAAGTATTGTTTTACTTTTCCTAATAGCCTATCAAAACTAGGGCATTTGATTTGCCCAACCCTGTATATGCATTTATGTTCACTAAACATTTCTATTAGCTTTTCACAAACCTTGCCCCCAAGAAAGGATTGTTTTGTAATGCATCAAGTGAAATCTTACATGGAATACCAAAAAATAATGCAGAGATGAGATGAGCCACAGACGAAGCGGGAGATTCGCGGCCACTCGGCCGCTTCTTCTTCTTGTGACCATTTTAGCCTGCGTGTTGTCTTTTCCCATGATATTTGTTTCCATTCCTCTATTACCTACTATAATGGATATCATATCTTAGTATTCATATACGCTCATGCCACCAGGATAACCTTAACTCCGTGGCACTGAGTGATAGTGAATATATATATATATATATATATATATATATATATATATATATATATATATATATATATATATATATTTCTATTAGCATTTTACAAGCTTTGCCCCCAAGCAAGGATTGTTTTGTAATGCATAAAGTGAAATCTTACATGAAATACAAAAAAATAAAGCAGAGATGATGAGATCGGCCACAGACGGCGGAGACTCCGGTGACTTGGCCATTTCTTCTTCTTCTTCTTGTGACCTTTTTAGCTTGGCGTGTTGTCTTTCACCACGATATTACATTTGTTTCCATTCCTCTATTGCCTGCTATAATGGATATCATATCTTAGTATTCATATACACTCATGCCATGAGGATAACCTGGACTCCATGGCAGTGAGTGATAGTGAATTACTAATGAAATACCGCGGTATTTCGTTAGTAATTCAATATCACTCACTGCCACGGAGTCTAGGTTATCCTCATGGCATGAGCGTACATGAATACAGTAATACTCCGCTTAACGAACAAGATAGGGGGTGTCAAAGCTGTTCTTAGAGCGAAAATTCGTTAAGCGGAAATAATGGAAATAGGGGGGGATGCGTTCTGGACTGGTCCCCAACATACCACATGGGTAGAAAAAAAAAAAAAAAAAAAAAAAAAAACTTGTATATACGTTTGGCAGCATATTGGGCCACTGTTGTAACCACTACTTTTATGATGTCATATGAGTCATTAGAAGTTAGAGGAGCTACGTACAAATTCTCTCACATTCTCGCATTTATGTTCACAAAATAACATTTCTATTAGCTTTTTACAAACCTTGTCCCCAAGAAAGAATTCTTTTGTAATGCATAAAGTGAAATTTTACATGGAATACCAAAAAAATAAAGCAGAGATGAGATGAGCCACAGACGAAGCGAGAGAGTCGCGGCCACTCGGCCGCTTCTTCTTCTTCTTGTGACCCTTTTAGCCTGCGTTTTGTCTTTCCCCATGGTATTTGTGTCCACTCCTCTATTGCCTGCTATAATGGATATCATATCTTAGTATTCATATACGCTCATGCCACGAGGATAACCTTGACTCCATAGCAGTGAGTGATAGTGATAGTGATATATATATATATATATATATATATATATATATATATATATATATATATATATATATATATATATATATATATTTTTTTTACCCATGTGGTATGTTGGGGACCAGCCCAGAATGCATCTCCCCTATTTCCATTATTTCCTATGGGAAAATTACGTCTGCTTAACGAATTTCCGCTCTACGAACAGCTTTGACACACCCTATTCTGTTCGTTAAGTGGAGTATTACTGTAGTTAAATAAAATGTGGGTTTGGTACTTCACTTATTGTTTTTTTTTTCAGTCTTTTAGGTAAAAAAATGTTTTTTTTTGGGAGGATCTGGGAACCTAACCCCTATTTTCCAATAGGGCCTATTATGCGCCCAACACGAATCTCGCCATGCACGACGAGCTCAGGAACCTAACTGTCATGATGGGTGAGGTATGTATATATATATATATATATATATATATATATATATATATATATATATATATATATATATATATATATATCTGACGCAACATGTGGAAGTATGGTGCAATGTGGCGAGGTGCTCCATTAGGACGAGAGTCGATCACTTATTCCCATGCACATCGACCAGTCTGACATGATAATATACTGAAAAAAAGTTAATTTTTCAATACCAGAAAGTTTCTTTATTTCTTTTGTAGTAAAAGAATAATACTGCAAAAAAGTATAAATACGTTTATTTTCACAAAATAATATATGCATGTACGAAATGGAATTTTGGGATTGGCGTAGGTGAAAATAGGGGAAAATGTGCATGAGTGGTAGATGAAAATAAGAGGAAATGCATGTGAGCGGTAGGGAGAAATGAAAATTTAGAGTGGCAGCCTTGCAGCCCGTGCATCGCTTAATCTGCATCACTCGTCCCAGCTGGCGTTCCCCAGCCCTAAGAAGCACAATTTCCTGCCTTTCAAAGATAAGTTTGAGTCTATGAGAGTGTGAGGCAGGTATAGTTCAGTGTCATTGCACTGCAAATGAGTGTCCCTAGATCAACAGTATCAATAATTTGGAAGAACAGGGAAAAGTACAATGAGACTGCTGCATCACGAAAGTGTTTTTATTTAAAAATGTACTGTACAGCACCCTAATGTGTTTAATAAAAAAAATTAGATATAAATGAAGTACTGATTTAGTCTAAGTTAGTATTTTTTTTAAAGGTTATAGTGATATTTTTGGGGGTCTAAGCTGGACATTGGTCCTTATCCCCCTAATTCTTAAGTATCCTATGGGGAAAAATTGCTTCACTTTTCGAATTAATGCCAATTCGACCGATGAATAAACCGTCCTAACCTCGTCAAATTGCAAGAATCCCCTGTATGTATGTATATGTATGTATATATACATATATATATATATATATATATATATATATATATATATATATATATATATATATATATATACAGGCAACCCCCGTTTAACGAAGGGGTTACGTTCCTAAAAAACACTTCGTTAAGCGAACCGATTATAACAAGTTTAACCCCTGATTTGAACTTCCATTGAGAGTAAGCAAAGTGAGAGTGCATCATAGTACAGTAAAAGGTTTAATGAAAGTAAAAATTATGAAATTAAACATTTAGGTAGTTTAGTTTAAGTCATTATAATGTACACTAATGTATGTATGTACGTAACTTTATAATGTTGATGATCTTAACTTTATGAAGGGAGGGAGAGTGAAACAGGAAATACACTAACCGGCAACCTGTGGAATGTAAACAAAGTGCGCATCATGGTACTGCATACAAAACTTATGTACCCATTTCCACAAGGCTTTCCATTTTATCCATTGTAGAGTCACGAGTTCTGGTGGTTCTTTTAGCTTGCAAGGAAGATGAGGTCTCCCTAGCCTTCTTAATAGAGTTTCTTGACTTGAAAATAGTAGACAGTAGATGGAGTCAAGCCATGGTAGGAAGCAATGTTATTAGTTTTCTGGCCTTTCTCTTGTCTGTGAATAATACCCAGCTTCACTTCGAGAGTAAGACACTTCCTGGTCTTCTTAGGAACGTTAGGCCACATTGCAGGGGGTTTTGGTGGTAAGTTGAACTAAGGAAGATGAGCTGCTGGTGACGCTGTTATGTTTTGACTGGGCAGTGAGTGGTGCGTGTGATCTTCATCTTGATCTTGATGCTAAAGGTGACACAGAATTTCTTCTGAGTCAGGCCTTTGTATCGGCAGAGCCTGTGTTGTCCACGAGAGGCTTGATCTTGA
Organism: Portunus trituberculatus; assembly: GCF_017591435.1. NCBI lineage: Eukaryota > Metazoa > Arthropoda > Malacostraca > Decapoda > Portunidae > Portunus > Portunus trituberculatus. The sequence goes on from NC_059301.1 coordinate 28,681,038, forward strand.
TCTTTATTCTACAGGTGTCTCAGGATTTTTCCTGAGGCAGGCCTTAGTACCAGCAGCTCCTGATGTATTCAAAAGCCTGTCAGCTTGCATGATATAGTGGGGCTTTCAAATTTGGAAAAAAATTACCTGGATAAAACTTCGTTAAAGCGAGTTTGGTGTTCGTTAAACGAGCAGATGGTAGTAAAATGAAACCTTTGTTAGAGCAAAATTTCGTTGTGTGAACCTTCGTTAAACGGGGGGTGCCTGTATATATATATATATATATATATATATATATATATATATATATATATATATATATATATATATATATATATATATATATATATATATATATATATATATATATATATATATATACAGGCAACCCCCGTTTAACAAAGGGGTTACGTTCCTAAAAAACACTTCGTTAAGCGAACTGATTATAACAAGTTTAACCCCTGATTTGAACTTCCATTGAGAGTAAGCAAAGCGAGAGTGCATCATAGTACAGTAAAAGGTTTAATGAAAGTAAAAATTATGAAGTTAAACATTTAGGTAGTTTAATTTAAGTCATTATAATGTACACTAATGTATGTATGTACGTAACTTTATAATGTTGATGATCTTAACTTTATGAAGGGAGGGAGAGTGAAACGGGAAATACACTAACCGGCAACCTGTGGAATGTAAACAAAGTGCGCATCATGGTACTGCATACAAAACTTATGTACCACATTTCCACAAGGCTTTCCATTTTATCCATTGTAGAGTCACGAGTTCTGGTGGTTCTTTTAGCTTGCAAGGAAGATGAGGTCTCACTAGCCTTCTTAATAGAGTTTCTTGACTTGAAAATAGTAGACAGTAGATGGAGTCAAGCCATGGTGGAAGCAATGTTATTAGTTTTCTGGCCTTTCTCTTGTCTGTGAATAATACCCAGCTTCACTTCGAGAGTAAGACACTTCCTGGTCTTCTTAGGAACGTTAGGCCACATTGCAGGGGGTTTTGGTGGTAAGTTGAACTAAGGAAGATGAGCTGCTGGTGACGCTGTTATGTTTTGACTGGGCAGTGAGTGGTGCGTGTGATCTTCATCTTGATCTTGATGCTAAAGGTGACACAGAATTTCTTCTGAGTCAGGCCTTTGTATCGGCAGAGCCTGTGTTGTCCACGAGAGGCTTGATCTTGATCTTTATTCTACAGGTGTCTCAGGATTTTTCCTGAGGCAGGCCTTAGTACCAGCAGCTCCTGATGTATTCAAAAGCCTGTCAGCTTGCATGATATAGTGGGGCTTTCAAATTTGGAAAAAAATTACCTGGATAAAACTTCGTTAAAGCGAGTTTGGTGTTCGTTAAACGAGCAGATGGTAGTAAAATGAAACCTTTGTTAGAGCAAAATTTCGTTGTGTGAACCTTCGTTAAACGGGGTTGCCTGTATATATATATATATATATATATATATATATATATATATATATATATATATATATATATATACAGGCAACCCCGTTTAACAAAGGGTTACGTTCTAAAAACACTTCGTTAAGCGAACTGATTATAACAAGTTTAACCCTGATTTGAACTTCCATTGAGAGTAAGCAAAGCGAGAGTGCATCATAGTACAGTAAAAGGTTTAATGAAAGTAAAAATTATGAAGTTAAACATTTAGGTAGTTTAATTTAAGTCATTATAATGTACACTAATGTATGTATGTACGTAACTTTATAATGTTGATGATCTTAACTTTATGAAGGGAGGGAAAGTGAAACGGGAAATACACTTACCGGCAACCTGTGGAATGTAAACAACATGCGCATCATAGTACCGCATACAAAACTTATGCACCACATTTCCACAAGGCTTTCCATTTTATCCATTGTAGAGTCACGAGTTCAGGTGGTTCTTTTAGCTTTCAAGGAAGATACGGTCTCACCAACCTTCTTAATAGAGTCTGCTGACTTGAAAATAGTGGACAGTAGATGGAGTCAAGATGGTGGCAAGCAATGTTATTAGTTTTCTAGCCTCTCTCATGTCTGTGAATAATACCCAGCTTCACTTCGAGAGTAAGACACTTCCTGGTCTTTTTAGGAATGTTAGGCCACATTGCAGGGCGTTTTGGTGGTAAGTTGAACTAGGGGAGATGAGCTGCTGGTGATACTGTTATGTTTTGACTGGGGAGTGAGTGGTGTGTGTGATTTTGATCTTGATCTTGATGCTACAGGTGAGACAGAATTTCTTCTGAGTCAGGCCTTTGTATCGGCAGCACCTGTGTTGTCCACGAGAGGCTTGATCTTGATCTTTATTCTACAGGTTTCTCAGGATTTCTCCTGAGGCAGGCCTTAGTACCAGCAGCTCCTGATGTATTCAAAAGCCTGTCAGCTTGCATGATACGGTGGGGCTTTCAAATTTGGAAAAAATTACCTGGATAAAACTTCGTTAAAGCGAGTTTGGTGTTTGTTACACTAGCAGATGGTAGTAAAATTAAACCTTCGTTGTAGCGAAAGTTCGTTGTGTGAACCTTCATTAAACGGGGGTTGCTTGTATATATGTATATATATATATATATATATATATATATATATATATATATATATATATATATATATATATATATATATATATATATACAGTGGAGGAAAAAAAGGCTGGCCGGGTAAGAGGCCGGCAAGCCTTTATTTCCGTATTTGGCACCATCCATTTCTCACTTAAGGAAAAATGCCCTGCGGGTAATTGACTACATAGTAACCTCACCCCATCACTCACTCATCAGTTGCAATAGACACTGTGTTTCAGTATTAATCAAGACATCAGTGGGGATCTGTTGTTTGACTGCTGCCGCTCTCCCACGTGATTAGCAGAGATTAAAGTCTGCTTTACTTTATCATGTCTGACATCCATCCCTCATGAGTGGGAAGCCCTTGATCGTGATACTAGGGTCAGTGTGATTCAGTGTCACAAACTAGGCCTTCAAACAAAGGACATAGTAAAAGAAACCAGTGTGAGTGAGCAAAGTGTTCGTCGCTTGGTTGCTGAGTTCAAAGCGTCTCTGAGTGGTCAAGCACCCACTCCTGATAAGAGTATAGGCAGACCAACGAAAATTAATGAAACTTCGCTCAGAGTCCTGAAGCGGTGGGTGGATGTCACTCCCACCCTTACAGCAAGGAAACTTAAGGAGGAAAATCCCCAGTTGCTTGGTGATGTGACCGTTAGAACTGTGTCTGGCGCACTCCACAAGCAACTTGATTACAAAAGAGTGGCGGCATGTAGAAAACCCACTTTAAATGATAAACAAAAGAAATCTTGCAAAGCATTTGCTAGGAAATATTTGGAGTGGCCCTTAGAAAAGTGGCACAGTGTCCTGTGGACTGACGAGTCATTATTCATAGTGAGTGACACGAAGGGAAAGAGAGTGTGGGTGAGGAAGGGTGTCAACAGGGATGATCCCAATATTGTGCCCTTACAGTAAAACACCCTCCATCCCTTATGGTATGGGGTGCTTTCGGGTATGGGGATAAAGGGCCATTAGTGGTGCTCCAGAGGAATGTCATGGTAAACCAGCAAGTTTATCTTAACATTTTGGAAGAAAACTTGGGGGAGTGTTTTGCGAACAGTGGTGCTGAGATCTTCATGCATGACGGTGACCCAGCACACAGAGCACACTCCATCAAAAACTGGCTCCAGGATAATGAAATTGAGTATATTCCTGATTGGCCAAGCAACAGTCCAGACCTCAACCCCATAGAGAACTTGTGGAGTATTCTAAAAAGGGATCTGAGGGAAAGAGACACCTCTACGATAGAGAAATTAGAGGCTGAGTTGCATCCTGGGCGATGATTCCCGCCTCTACGCTGCAGCATCTGGCAGACTCCGTTCCAACACGTCTAACCAAGATCAGGAAGACTGGTCTTTCCTCAAATAAGTAGTCAGATGTTTGTAAGTATTACGTGATTTTATTGTTATGTTGTTCGTAACTTTGTGAACCATCTGAGGGGTTGGGGAGGCTGCGAAAGTTAGCGCGGTTATTGAGGCTACAAAATGGTGACTCGGCCAGCCTTTTTTTCCTCCACTGTATGTATGTATGTATGTATGTATATATATATATATATATATATATATATATATATATATATATATATATATATATATATATATATATAATTTATTGACAACATGAGAGGGTGAGCTACTCTCTTTACAGATGATGAATGTCTACTGACGGTGTCACGTGAGTTGGCACACCCAGCCATGCCATAATAATAATCATCAGTTGCTGATTAGGCTAACAAAAACCATGACATCAATAAACACTGGCCATTAGTACCATAGTGATCACAAAAAGAAAGTAATGCATGTTCCTGTCATTTTAGAGCTCAGAATCACATGGAACTGTGCAGAGCAAGGGATAGTGATTTTTACCATGATACTAACGTACTTGTGAGGGAATTCACCGCCAAGCAAGCCTTTCATGTTGCGGCTTGTCAGTGATGTACCTATAAGGGGGTCATTTTATATAGCAGTAATAGCTCAAAACCTAAACTTTTCCTTAAAAAATTTGGGTCATCTTATATACAAAATTGTTTTATAATCTGGCATATAGGGTAAGGAAAATCAGGTCAAATGTCCTGACCCCAGCTGGGGATAAGAGCAAGTCAATTATGTGGAACCAAAACAAACAGGGAACTGATGTTTACCTCCTGTCAACAGTGCTAGCGTCACCTGGATTTGGCTGCCTTCGGGTTAACTTGGTTGAAGTCTGAATCTTGTTAGACCTCCAAGGCTAAAATTCATTGAAATTTTTGTTCAAAGTCCAAGGGTCCATTGTACTATGCATATTGTTACAGCAATAAGTGATATATCTAATTTTGCTCACCACTTGGTTGACATGTTAGTCCATCTCCGTTGTATCCTTGATGACAGACACACTGAAAGCTACGTATGGTGTCATCATAGACACAATCAGCATACGGGCTACAAATATAATGATCAATGCATGTCCTCTCCTGATCCACGGAAGATATCTCTGGGGGATGATTTTCATAAAATTAGAACACATAATTTTGGTCTTCATCACAAAAGGCAAGTGGTCAAGATAAATTAGAGTTGCATTTTAGGACAACAGTACCAATAATTGGAAAACTTTAGATGCACCAATGCCTGCTCATCACACTTACCTGTCCCCTTGGTGCAGATGAGGCCATCTCCAATGAATCCTGGCAGACAAACACACTGAGGCTCTTCATGGTGCAGCTCACATATAGCATTGGGATCACAAGGAATACCACCACAAGTTCCCACTCCTGCAATAAATATTATGATGATTAGTGAATCCATTTGTTTCCAGCTCTATCGAATGTTTTTATAAGTGTTAGAGGCACAGGAAAATTTTTGTGCATGCCATTTTGTAAGGATTCTATTCATCTACAACTGATATTCCAGAAAGTATCTCGAAGAAAATATCCAAGACCAGTCTCCATACATAACATATTCTGCAACCAGTGAAGGACACACAGAAGATATTCAGATATTCAAACAATATGTTGATATATATCATGTTGCATTACCTATATATATATATATATATATATATATATATATATATATATATATATATATATATATATATATATATATATATATATATATATATATATATATATATATATATATATATATATATATATATATATATAATGAGATTTCTCAGTTTATAGGATAGGTTCCTGAAGGGATCATAATGTGAAAATTGCATAAGTGAACATTACTGAACTAAAATATACTATAAAGTGAACATTATATGAATATAAAATGTATACTATTCAATATATATATATATATATATATATATATATATATATATATATATATATATATATATATATATATATATATATATATATATATATATATATACGTATATATATACAGTGGTACTTCGACATACAAATTAAATTAGTTTTGTAACGATCGTTGTATATAAAAAAAAAAAAAGTATCAAATCAATTTTTCCCATAGAAATTAATGGAAATAGAATCAATTCGTTCTTGTGATATGAATTTACCCCCCCCAAAAAAATTAACATCAGTGGTTCCCAAACTGGGGGAAATTTGACGCTACCAGGGGGAAAATAATTACACTACCTACTAACTAAAAAAATCTCAGATGAATTTTCTCATGTCTGAGAGAGAGAGAGAGAGAGAGAGAGAGAGAGAGAGAGAGAGAGAGAGAGAGAGAGAGAGAGAGAGAGAGAGAGAGAGAGAGAGAGAGAGAGAGAGAGAAACCGCCTGTTGTAGATGGGCGGCACTGTATCTACCAGTCGGTTAACGTTCAAACATGAGCTCTGAAGGGAGGGCTCTTTCTCTCATACACATGAAGATGGAAATCTGGATGGTTGAACTGGGTGCAGGGGGGAAATGACAGAAAAAAGTTTGGGAACCACTGATTAACATGCTTTAAATGCCAACTATAGATAGATTTAATATAAGATAAATACAATGTTTATTGTATGCATGATATAAATAACTATATTGCCCAAAATAACAACTTAACCCACAAAACTCAGAACACATCAATAGACATTCATCATGCAAGACTCGGGGCATGTCGATAGACATTTAGGCTTTTTACGGCTATATTTTAGCTATTTTCTTCCTGTTTTCTTTGCTTGTGAGCTGGCAACACTCATCAGGAGTAAACATATACTCTACATTACTGTGTCACCAATGATGATGGTGGGAGCGACAGTGATTTCACGTCACGATATTTAACTGACGTCACGGCGGTACCAATGAGATGTCCTGCTACCTATCCAATGTCAGTTCGCTGGCTACCTCCACGCAGTCCACATCAACTTGGCTCACGCTTCGTTTGGTCAGTCTTCTCTTTTTCAGTTCTAAGTGGCTTCGATGTGCTACAGTTTTCTCTTATACTGCAATATGTTTTTATACTATGCAGTTTGGTGCAGTGGCTGGCTTCCTGCCGCCCTACCATGACAACATATTGCGCCTGCCTGACCCCTCTGTCTCCTTTGTTGAGCAGTGTGATGATGTCTGGCCCAGGACCCGCTTGTCCTACACCCTGGCATTATGGTTCTTTGTCATTGGGTGGGAAGAAGCGTTGCAGTGGGGAAATGGATGGCTTAGATTCGTCGGGGAAAAAGGGGTCGGTCTTCTATGGATGGTTCTGCCCCTTGCCAGCCATGCGCTTCCCCACCCTCACCTGTTGCCGGGCCCAGCCGTGTTGCCACGTCGGCTGAGCTCCCGTCTGTGTCTGGGGAGAGTGCAGCCATGGACCGACTCTCTACCCTTCTTTCTTGCCTTATTGACAGACTGGACAATGCTCCTGCACAACCTGTGGAGTCGATTGTTACTGGTACCGACTTCAGCGGGTTTCAAGCTCTCTCTTCCTCTGAGGAAAAGGAGGGGCAGCTTCAGGCCAGTCAGTCAGACCCTCTTGATGATTTGGACCAACTTGCCCGCGGTGAGACTCTGGACAAAGATTTCATGAAAGCTTTGGAAGATTTTTCTGGCAACTTCTATGGTGAGGAGGAGAAGGGTGAGCCTCTGTCGGCTCACTTGGCCACCATCCTCAACTCCAGCCTTCGTCGTCGTCCACAGGCAGACAGTGTGAAGTCAACTTGTGGGTCGATCAAGCTCCCGAGTAACGTCCCAAACCTGAGCTCAGACTCTGGATGATGCCTTGTGTTGGTTCCTAGTCACTCTACAGTGGAGCCTTGTGTTCCTGGGGCTCATGGTTTCTTTCCTAATGTAATGACTGTCTTTTTATTGCCTCTTCTCCAGATATTTTGTGAGGTCAGGTAGGCTATGCCTTACATTTCTTGGATTCTCTGGGTCTCACTATTAATGTGCAGAAGTCAGTTTTGGAACCTACACAGAGAGTTACTTTCCTTGGCACGGTTCTCGACTCGATTACCATGTCTGTCACTTTGTCTGCCTGTAGGAAGGAGCGCATCAAAGAATAAGGCTTACTCCTCAAAGGTGGTATAATTTTACTTGACTTGTCTTCTTTTATTGGTTTGGCAGTGGCTGCTGGTCCTGCAGTGGAGTTAGCTCCTCTCCGTTACAGGTACCTGAAAATCCTACGTAACAGAGGTCTTTCTCAGTCTTGTGGAAATTATCATTCCCGTATTTCTTTGGATACACATGCCCAGACTTTAGTTGCTTGGTGGGTGACTAATGTTGATTCCCAGGTGAGATCGATTCACCTTTCTCCCCCAGACTGTGAGCTGTTCATGGATGCCTGTTAAGACTGGAGGTCACTGGGCCCATGTGGAGCTGGATCACATTATTTCTTTGGAGTTAAAAGGTATTCTCTTGGGCTTGCAGTCCCTATGTAAGGATTGGACTGGCTCTCATATCCGGCTCCACTCCAACAATGCCACAGCTGTTGCCTGTATTAATCGTGGTAGCATGAGACCTACACTTCAGGCGCTTACTGAGCAGATTTTTTAATGGGCAGTGTCTCGGGATATTTCCTTGTCTGCAGCGCATGTGCAGGGTGTCTCCAATGTGACAGCTGACATGGAATCTAGAGTCAGTAAAATGGATAGTGAATGTCTTTTTAGGAAGCTTTGTCAGCGATTTTATACTCCTGAGATAGATCTTTTTGCTACCCGCATTAATGCTCAATTACCTGCTTATGTCTCTTGGAAGCCTGACCCATCTGCTATGGACATTAATGCCTTCATCCTGGACTGGGGTGGTAAAAGTTTATATGCTTTTCCACCTTTCAGTGTGATCTCCAAGGCTCTGCGAAAACTGCAGGACGACGGTGCGACAGTTTTGATGGTTCTCCCTCTATGGCTGACGCAAGTGTGGTTCCTGATGGCCCTTCAGTTATTGGTAGACACACCAGTGTTGCTCCTACGCTGTCCTCTTGTTCTCCCTCAGCAGACAACTCTCACACACCCCCGAGCTTACAAGATAGTCTTGACAGTGATGCTGCTCTCCGGACAGCCTTTACGTCGCGGCATTTCATCAGAAGTTGCCCAGTTTTTCCTTCAGTCATGGAAATCTAGCACTAAGGCACAATATAGGCTGCATATCAACAAATGGTTGCTATTTTGTCTCGGCAGGACGACTGATCCTTTTCATCCCCCTATAGGTGACCTTTTAGATTATTTCTTCTCAGAATTTAACCGGGAACCAGGCCATCTGGTCTGCCATCTCTGCCATTGCCACGATTGCTGACCGACCTGCGGGCCAGCATCCTTTGGTTTTTCGGTTTATGAAGGCAGTTTTTCTACAGTGACCATCTTTTTCTCGTACACATGTGACTTGGGACCCTCAACTGGTTTTAGATTATATCTGTAGTCTTGGCTCCACTGAGGCTTTGTCAATCCTTCACTTATCCAGAAAATTGGTCATTCTTATGCTCTTGTTGTCAGGCCAGCGTTGCCAAACCTTACATTTGCTAGATATTCGCAACTTAAGTCTTTCTGAGTCTCAGGCTGTTTTTGGGATTGGTGATCTGAAAACTTCTCGTCCAGGGGCCCATCTCTCAGGGTTAGTTTTTGAAGCATATCCACATGACAGTCGCTTGTGTGTTGTGCACACTATAAAACATTATCTTCATAGAACTAGGCCCATCCGAGGCGAGGCGAGGGACATTAATATTATAACAGTATACATACCACCCAGAACCAGTGATTGGGAATATGAACAGTACCAAATGGTGATGAGAAGTACTCTAGACAGAATGAAGCAAGAACTCATCAGAGAGGATAGAGTGATGATAGTCGGAGACTTTAATTGTAAAGAAATAGTGTTGGAAGACTACGAAGTGGTGAACGGTGGTGAGTGGGCAGAGGAATTGTTAAAGGTAGCAACAAATAACTTGATGACACAGTGGGTGAGATCACCAACAAGGTGCAGGGGACAAGATGTTGCAGCAAGGTTGGATTTGGTATTTACCAGGGGCATCTATCTAAAAGAGGAAATTGAAAATAAATGTCCCTTGGGGGAGAAGCGATCATGATGTCCTAAGCTTTGAGCTGGATACGGAATTAAGCACGAATAAGATTGTGGAACACAGGGAAGAAAAATTAAATTATATTAGGGCAAATTATAACCATATAAGGGAGTTCTTTAATGAAATTGACTGGTCCGTGGTATACCAGGAAAGGGATATGCAATTGAAATACGATAAATTTATGGATTTGTATAACTCTGCTGTGAAAAAGTTTGTGCCATATTACAGAAAGAGAACTTTAAATAATAATCAGTGGTTTAATAGAAATTGTGAAGAAGCAAAAAAGAACAAAGAAAAGGCATGGAAGAAACTTAAGAAAAACAGTGATGTATTATCAAGAGAAGTTTACAAAACAGCAAGGAATAGATATGTTGAAGTAAGGAGAACAGCACAGAAGGAATATGAACAGAGGGTGGTGGAAAACTGTGATAGTGACCCAAAATGTTTTACAAATTCATAAATGGAAAACTAAATATAAGGGAGGCAATAGTAAAGGTAAAAATGGGAAGAAGTATACGAGGATACTGGAGATATAGCTGAAATTTTGAACGACAACATTTGCAAAGTGTTTACAAAGGAGGAGCATTTTATGGGAGGAAGGCCTACAGAAATAAAGCAAATGCAGGACATCATGGTTACTAAGGAAGATGTAAGGAAAATTATAAGCAATCTGGATATTAATAAATCAATGGGGCCTGATGGCATATCTGGGAGGTTGCTAAATGAATGTAAGGATCAATTGTTGAACCCTGTATTTGATATTGTGGAAATCTCCATACGAACAAGATTAGTCCCGAAAGAGTGGAAAAGAGCTGACATTGTGCCTATATATAAGAATGGTAGTAGGATGGAACCGCTAAATTATAGACCAGTATCGTTAACTAGTATATTATGCAAGGTATGTGAAGAAGTAATTAAAGCTAAGTGGAGTGAGTATCTAGAAAGTGAAAACATTCTGAGTGAAAGACAGTTTGGTTTCAGGAAAGGAAGATCGTGCATATCCAATTTATTATGTTTTTATTCAAGAGTGACTGACATACTACAACATAGAGAGGGATGGGTGGATGCTATCTACCTGGACTTGAGAAAGGCCTTTGATAAAGTACCACACAATAGACTGATGTGGAAACTAAAGATGATTGGAGGAGTAAATGATAAACTAGCAAAATGGATGGAAAATTACTTAATGGGAAGAGAAATGAGAACAGTGGTGAGAGGAAGGAAGTCCGAGTGGAAGAAGGTAACCAGTGGAGTTCCACAAGGGTCAGTGCTTGGTCCCATCATGTTTTTGATTTATGTTAATGATATGCCAGTAGGAATTGACAGTTACATGAACATGTTTGCGGACGATACTAAAATTATGAGGAGAGTAAAGAATGTGGAAGATTGTAACAAGTTACAGGAAGATCTTGATAAAATATATGAGTGGAGTAAGGAGTGGCAGATGGAATTTAATATAGACAAGACCCATGTTATGAAAATGGGAAGAAGTAGATACAGACCAAACTGGGATTACAGGCTGGGTGATGAGAAAATTAAAGAGACCAATGAGGAGAAAGACTTAGGAGTAACCGTGCAAAACACTTTGTCACCGGAGAAACACATTAACAAGTTTTTTGGTAAACATATAACATGCTTCAAAATATTGGCCTTGCATTCCACTACCTAGATGAAGATATTATGTACCTTAATAAGACCCCAGTTAGAATATGCAGCTTGTGTCTGGTCACCGCATATGAAGAAAAATGTGAAGAAGGTAGAAAGGGTACAGAGGCTGGCAACAAGGATGGTACCAGGACTCAGGGAGTTAGACTATGAGGAAAGACTGAGGAAGCTGGGGCTGACCACATTAGAAGAGAGAACAAGAGGAGACATGATAACTATGTATAAATTGGTGAACAAAATTGACATACTGGACAGAGAGTTGATAAAGGTGACCACAAGTTATCAGCTCCGAGGACATGGAAAAAAGCTAATAAAGGACATCTGTCTAAATGACGTGAGAAAATACAGTTTCCCGCATCGTAGCATTGATAAGTGGAATGAACTGAGCAGTGATGTTGTTGATGCGGTGTGTGTCAGTCAGATGAAAGAGATATGACAGGAATGGACAAGGAGACAGGATGCAGAGAGCTTAGCTCGGGCCCTGTAATACACAAATAGGCAAATAGGTAAATACACACACAGATAAAGTTCTGTCATACATATATATGCATAAAACATCTGTACAGAAGACTCGTATCATGTAGGACATGCAGAAACATGCACACACACACACACATATATATATATATATATATATATATATATATATATATATATATATAGAGAGAGAGAGAGAGAGAGAGAGAGAGAGAGAGAGAGAGAGAGAGAGAGAGAGAGAGAGAGAGAGAGAGAGAGAGAGAGAGAGAGAGAGAGAGAGAGAGAGAGAGAGAGAGAGAGAGAGCGTAGAAAACGGCCCAGCTTGGTACCGCTCAGCTCCCAACCCGAACCATACAGTGCACCCGACGTGTCACTAGTTCCCCGCACTTTCCAAAGCCCGTGAAGTTTTGTAGGCCTATTTCTTGCTCTATTTATTTATTTACAGATTCAAAACTTCAGTATTACTGCATTTTGGATGTTTGCCATTCATGGCATACAATTCAAAATATATTTTCTCTGACATGGGAATGTTTATATTTTTGGCACACCAAAGCATTCAGCAATTAGGAATTAGCAGTTTAAGGGTTAAACAAACTTTTATCTAGGTAATTTTTTCCAAGTTTGAAAGCCCCGCCATATCACGCAAGCCGACAGGCTTTTGAATACACCAGCGCCTCTCGTGGACAAAATGCGCACCACTCACTCCCCCTAGTTCAAAACAATAACAGCCTCAGCAGCAGCTCATCTTCCCTCGCTCTACATGCCACCAAAACACCCTGCAATGTCGCTTAGCGTTGCTAAGAAGACCAGGAAGTCTCTTACTCTTGAAGTGAAGCTGGATATTATTCACAGACATGAGAGAGGCGAGGAAACTAATAGCATTGCTTTCCACCATGGCTTGACTCCATCTATTGTCTACCATTTTCAAGTCAGCAGACTCTATTAAGAAGGCTGGTGAGATCATATTTTTCTTGCAAGCTAAAAAGAACCACCTGAACTTGTGACTCTGCAATGGATAAAATGGAAAGCCTTGTGGAAATGTGGTACATAAGTTTTGTATGTGGTCCAACGATGCACCCTTTGTTTACATTCCACAGGTTGCCAGTTAACATATCTCCCGCTCCACTCTCCTTCCCTTCATAAATTTAAGATCATCAACATTATAAAGTTACTTACATACATACATTAGTGTACATTATAATGACTTAGTCTTAAATTAAACTGCTTAAATGTTTAACTTCATAATTTTTATTTTCACCAAACCTTTTACTGTACTATGATGCACTCTTGCTTTGTTTACTCTCAATGGAAGCTCAAGTCACTGGTTAAACTTGCTATAATTGGTTCGCTCAACTAAAATTCACTTAACAAAGTTTTTTTTTTAGGAACGTAACCCCTTCGGTAAGCGGGGATTGCTTGCCTGTTTGTATGTATGTATGTATGTATGTATGTATGTATGTATGTATGTATGTATGTATATATATATATATATATATATATATATATATATATATATATATATATATATATATATATATATATATATATATATATATATATATATATATATATATATATATATATATATATATATATATATATATATATATATATATATATATAGAAATGATCTTTAAGAAATATTTTCAACAAATAGGGTAATTTTAAAGCAAACAGGGTAATGTTAAGGGTGAGTTTAGGATAAAGTTTGCAACTTAACCTGGTAGCATTGGTTATAGAAGCATGTGGAAAAAGATTGAGCTGCACAATCTCCTGCAAACCACAAGTGATAGAATATGCCATGGAACATGGCAATAAAGCAGCAACAAGGGCTTTTGGCCACCATGTGCACCTAAGGAAAAAGTGGTAAGAGTCTGGCGACAGCAAGACACAGTTTATTCATGCTGTTATTATGATTGTTATTATGATTCATCTTATTATGTTTTCATTATGATTCTTGATTATGTAAGTTTTTTATAATATATTATTCCTTTATTTCTTTACTATTATATGATATAAAAACTGGGCAAAAAGTGACAAAAAATAACAACTTGGAGGTCCTAGTGTCAATTTGAATTATTACCATTGGTTCTCCACTTCGGCTATTGCAATTTCAGCTATTGTACAGTGATAGATGCACCAATGAAGTACGATGGTGGAATGTTGAGTGCACACTGACCGAGGAAATAAATACTTAGGTGTTGGTCCCCATATAAAGTATGAAGGGCTAATCCAGAACAGAGGATGTGTCTTGAAAGAATTCAAGTCATAAGAGAGTGGAAATACAGAAGTAGGCAGGGAGTTCCAAAAAAAAAAAAAAAAAAATCTTGAATATGGATGAACTCTTGCATTACAGAGATGGAGAAAATACGGGTATAAGAAAGAAGAAAATCTTGTGCAGCAGGGCCTTAAGAGGAGGTGAAAGACATGCAGTTAGCATGATCAGATGAGCAGTAGGCAGAAAAATAGCAGTAGAAGATAGCAGGGATGCAACAATGTGGCAATGAGAAAGAGGCTGAAGAAAGTCAGTTTGAAAAGAGGAGTTTGTAAGATGAAAAACTTTTGATTCTACCCTGTTTAGAAGAGCTGTATGAGTAGAATGCTTACATATATGTGAAACATACTCCATTCATGGAGTATGATCTGGAGAGTTGGCAGGTGAGGGGGTGAAAAAAACAGGCAGAGATGATTCAGAATGCCTAACTTCATGGAAGCTGTTTTAGCTAGAGATGTCAAATGTTTTGTTTTGATTAAAAGTGAAGGAAAGACTGAGGATTTTAAGTGTTGAAGAGAGAGACAGTTGAGTATCACTGAAGAAGAAAGGATAGTTATCTGGTAGGTTGTATTGAGTTGAGAAATCGAGGACTTAAGTTTTTGAGGCAAAGAACATACGAAGTTTGCTCTGCCCTCAATCAGAAATCTTAGATAGATCAGAAGTCAGACTTTCTGTGGCTTCCCTGCATGATCTGTTTACTTCTTGAAGCATTAGTTGTCTATGAAAAGATGTGGAAAATGCAGGGTGAGAGGGTGAGGTCATCAGCATAAGAGTGGATAAGACGAGAAGTTTGGTTTTAGATCATTAATGAATATTAGGAAAAGAGTCAGTGACAGGACAATACCCTGAGAAACACCACAGTTAATAGAATTACTAGAACAGTGGGCATCTACCACAACAGCAATGGAACAGTCAGAAGAGAAATTAGAGATGAAGTTGCAGAGAGAAGGATAGAAGTTGTAGGAGGGTAGTTTAGAAATTAAAGCTTTGAACTATGTCTCTTTCAGAAAATTTTGATATGCTTAAAACAACAACAAAAGTTCCACCAAAATCTCAAAAAGAGGATGATCAAGACTTAGTGAGGGGGATGACCAGTAGAACAGTTTTGATGCAAATCATACTGTTGATTAGATAGAAGACAGAAAAGTGATATACACTGCTGGTCAGAGAGGAAGGCGCGGTACCTGTGACATCCTGTGAAGGAGATTAATGACACAGAAAATATGTTTCAATGAGGGTATTCACCTAAACTAGTAACTGATAGTGTCCTCGTGCCTTCTTGACCTTTTGAGTCTCTTGGGAAGTGAATCACCCAAGTGGTAGAGCTACTGAGCGTCAATATTGTTCCATATGTCCTGAATAGTGGCTTGGAGGCGTGGGAGGGAGGAGGTATCTCTCTCCTTTAGCTTAAGTTTTATGTATGCCCAGAGATTTTCTATAGGGTTAAGGTCTGGCGAATTTGAGGGCCAAGGTTTTAAAAGGCTGACATTGCAGAAATCAAACCAGTCAACAATCAACTTTGCCATATGGCATGGTGCACCATCTTGCATGAAAGTATCAGCATTGCACTTTTCCATACACATCTAACTCATCTAGAATTAGATCAAAGTAGTTATTTTGGTTCATACAAACATTCTCAGGCAAAAACACTAATTTTCCAAGATCATAGTAAAAAAATCAACCCCACACCATCAAAAAATCTGGGTTTTAATGTGGGTGTTGTGTAGTGTGGATCATAACGGGTTACTACTGGGTCTGCGGTACACATGGTTTCTCTGGTTGTCTGTAACCTGAAAGCTTGCCTCATCTGACCAAAGTACTCTACGCCACTTACATAAGTCCCAATCTTTGTGCCGAGACACAAAATGCAAACCTACTGTTAGTGACCATTGTGTGAAGAAAGGTTTTGAAACTGTGCAGTAACTCCTGTATCACATGTCGCCTTTAACATATCTCCGCACACTTCTTTCAATCACCCAGCCAGTAAAGAGGGTTCCTGGCCTTAAGTTCCTTATTATGTATGCGAGGGTTGGCCTCAAGCTGTCTTTGAATAATGTTCAGAGTTCTTTGGGTCATACTGCGCTTACGCCCTTCAGGGTTATAAGGTGATGGCAAAGCGTCTCTTCCTCCCTCACAATAAATTTTGGTCCAACGTTGAACAATTCTGAGAGCTATGCCAGTGTTTGCGGCAATTTCTTGATTTGACTTATTCTCCCTCACTGAGGCACAAATGACTGAGATTTGGGACTTACCAATTAGTTTCCAAGGTCCCATAATAGGTAGTAACAAGGCACAATGGTAAGCTCATGCATCCACAAAAAGGGGCCATGAGGGGAGATGAAAGAAAATTCAAATTCAAGCACACGATCCACAGGCAAACGTTGACTAAGGAAACAGATCATCTACTTTGACTACTAGAGCTGCGGAGTTGTCAGATAGTGACATACAGGGAATAACGCTGTAGGTTTAGGAGTTAAGAAGGGATGAATGAAATTTGGTCCAAGTGGAAGTTGTGGTCACTTTTGTGCCTTCTGCTCTGACCAGCAGTGTATGTTGAGGATAAATTAAAAAACTTTAAATAAGAAATTAAAGCAGTAGGATGGCAGTATGAGGGACTAGAATGGTGATCTTTTTTTTAGGAACAGGTTGATGGTAGGCAAACTTCCAGCAAGAAGGGAAGATAGATATATTGATAGACAGAATTGAAAGAGTATGACTAGGCAAGGTACAAGCATGGAGGCATAGTTTCAGAGATCAATAGAAGGGACCCCATCAGCTCCATAGGTCTTCCAAGGGTTTAGACCAATGAAGGCATGGAAAACATTACTGTGAAGAATTTTAACAGGTAGCATGAAGTAGTCAAAAGGTGGAGGAAAGGAAAGAACAACTGAATCATTGATGGTAGGATTTTTTGGCAAAGGTTTGAGCAAGGAGTTCAGCATAAGAAATAAATGAGATAGCAGTGACACCATCAAGATAAAATTAAGGAGAGAAAGATGAAGAAATAAAGTTATGTGTTTTGGCAAGGAGCCAGAAATCCCACGAATGGATCTCAAAAGATTTTGACACTTTTTCATATATGAAATTTTTTTTGGCTAGTTAGAGAACAGACATGGTATGGTATTGTGCAGAAATATAAAGTGCATTGATTCAGATGATGGGAAGTCTTAAGCTGTCAGTAATATATATATATAGCTACATGAGAAAGATAATTACAACATTGACTATAATGAAAATTGAATGCGCTACAATTTCCAAACAATAACCGAAATAACTGAAAATTATACAAAAAAGGACAATCAATAATATGGCACCAATCTTACAAGAATGAACTAATGGAGAAAATTGAAAATATGACTTGCTATTAATGGAGTAAAAAATAAAAAAGTGACAGAGAATACTTAATCAAAGTCATTAACCAAGATGGAAGATATAAATAATGAAAGTGTAATGATGAGTTAAGGAGGAAAACACAGATGTATAAGAGGATATTTAGAAAAAATAAAGAAAATAATAAGGGACACGTATGTACGAATAACATAATAAAAAGCAGCTTTCTCTTAGAAATGAAAAAGTTTGAAATCAACTATACACGAAAGCAGTAGTGTTTCCCTTGCTATTCACTGGTGTTATATTCCAGAGCCACCCACAAATAGTATAAAACTGCGAATATGGAAAACCACACCTACATGGATAAGAAACACTATTTAAACCATAAAATATGTGAATATTTCACATTTATCAAATGTTTCTAAAATTCACTTTGACACAAGAAACAATTATCATATATATATAACATTTTGATAAGAAAAAAATAAAGTACACTGTAAAATGATATGGAACTAAACTAATATTGTTATGAAGTGCTATTTGTGTGTATGTGTATTGTTGGAGTGGTTTGGTTGCTTGGTTCAGGTTTATGTGTGTGTGTGTTGTTGCAGTGGTTCGGTTGCTCGGTTCACGTTCATGTGCGTGTGTGTGCATGTGTGTTTGGAGGTGAGGTGGTGAGGTAGCTGCACTGGGTGAGTCAGTCAGGGTTGGAAACCTGAAGCCCTTGCTCTACCTCTCCCCCACCTATCACAGCAAGCTGGATTTCGTGTATGGAGCAGCTATTGCGTGAAAGTGACTTGTTTCACCCCTGGTGACTGTCCACCCCGTGGCTTGTGTGACGTCAACAAACACTGTGCTCTGAGAAGACCTCGTTGTGTCTGTTACCTCCTTTTTACCCCATTATCTCCCCGTTGCCCCAGATGTGAACGCCAGAGGCCTTTTTTAAGGTTCACTGCAGCACGCTCTCGCTCTCCCCATGGGTTGCTCCCCAATGCCTTCTTACCTGCTCCAGGCATGAGGCTATGCCAGTGTCACAGAGGTGTCAGAAGTGAGATCCTGTGTGAGAATGTGGTGTGGCTGGTGAAGAAAAGGCTGTGACAAGACGGCAAGTGGCAAGGGGGAGACCCGAGAGTTCCTGTGCTCCAGAGTCCTGGATATGACTGAAAGTCAGGGGAGTGGCACCCCCCGGCCTAGTGTTAAGGGTGAAGTACCTAGTAATGGTGACATGGGGTTGTTGAGCATGATACGGGTAATGGTGTCACAGATGACAGAACTTAACATCCAGTTTAGTGAAATGAGAAATACCGTTAGAGGTAATTTGGTGAAAATTAGTGCAGAAGCATGCCAGTATACGGACAACTTGTGCACTGCCATCAGATGTGACATGCAGCAGGAGTTGGAACCATGTCATGATTGCATAAGTCATATCTACCAGACAGTGAAGTCCTGGACTCTTGCACCCACTACTCCTCGCAACCCTCCCTGTACCCCATTTCCCTCTGGCAGTCCCCCAGCTTTGTCTGGCTGTCCTGCTGCCTGTTCTGGCCTCCCACCTAAGCTGTCCATCACTCCAGAACCAGCTCCTCATCACCTATGTTCATTCTGGGAAGGGACTGGATGCCAGAAGCCAGCCGAATTTGATGGTACTGTGACATGGGAGGCATTTGTCGCTCAGTTCAAGTTGATGGCAGAGGCGCAAGGCTGGAGCCTAAAGGAGCACACCCTACAACTCATCATGAGCCTTCGGGGAACAGCATTGGAAGACCTAGAGCACCTGACATCGGCTGAGTGCATGGACTACCAGTGTGGTGGAAGTTCTGAGGCGACGATTCGGCCACCACCAACAGGCTGAGGTGTACCATGCCCACCTCAAAGGCAGGGTGTGAGCCAGAGGTGAGTCACTACCTCAGCTGGTGTACAAAGTTTTAACTCTGGTCCGTTGAATGTACCCAGCAGCCTCTGAGGATATGGTGGGACAACTCACAAAGAAACAGTTCATGGATGCGCTGCAGGATAGGGAGCTGCAGCTTTGCATTAAACAGGCTCATCCCAAAGACATCCGTGAGGCTCTGACAAGTGCTTTAGAGATGGAGGCCTTCCTGTGCACCTCAGTGAGTGCTCCAGCTACCTGGCCCCCCTAGAAGGCCTTTTCCATTCATGAATTCCAGGTTTAGCTAGCACTGGGGGCAACAGGAGCCAAAGAGAAGGTGTGGACATCATCACTATCATTGGGGAGACTGAGACCTGTCAAGTTCAAGGGCACCTGCTAGGTGTGCAGCCAGGAGGGGCACAGGTGCTGGCAATGTAAAAGGGAATGAAAAACGCGTTCCCTGGAGCAGCCGGCTGCCCTCCCCTTCCAGTCTTGTTGCTAGAACTGTGGAAAGGGCGGCCACTCCTCTACTGCTTGCCTCACTCCCAAGGATGTGATGTAGGTGGGAAATGAGGCCTCGCTGGTGGCAGGGGCCGTAAGCCAGCCAGCATCCCAGAGGCTCCTTGCCATCTAAAATGCCATCACGCCTTGGCCTCAACAATCCACATGCGGGGAACTGCTGATGGCCAGCCTTACAAGCTGGTGGTGGATACAGGTGCTGAGAGGATGTTCGTGTGCTCAGAGCTGGTGTCAGCATGCCATCTGCCAGAAGCAAGTCAACAATTGTGTGGGGGGACAGGGCACTGCACATCTCTCCAGAATCCTCTGAGTGTGCAAATCAGTGTGGGAAGCAGAGAGATGATGCTGTCTGTGTTTGTCGCAGCTCTGGAGGACCCTGTCTCCTCAGCCTGGACTACCTGATGCAGGTGGGGACGTGTGCCGACCAGGGAAGGAAACGAATGAGGGTAGGCGGAGAAGAGTTGCCCTTGCTCCCAGGAGACGGCCCGGCAGAGGTAGTGGCCATGAGGAGGGTATTCTTGAGGTCCGTAACAAGGGTGACTTGCAACTTAAGGTGCAACAATGGCAAAAAAATGCTATTTTTTTTACCCAAACCTAAAAATTGAGTTATTAAAACTAATGTTATCCTTGAAATGTCTACAGTTTTCTTAGAAAACAGCAAGTTCCTATCTTAATTCTTTATGTGTTTAAATCGCCTTTATTTAAGCACTTTAAAGGTCTCTTTAAATACCCCGCCATGTGGTAGGCAACATGATTTGTCGTTGCTTATGAATTTGTAGCATTTTTCATTTTTGTTTTGCAATTTTTTAGTATTTATATTATAGACCTTCATAAGGCAACATCCGGACAGAACAGGAGGGAGGGTATGTATCTTGTGGTAGCCTGTCAGGTAGGCAGTCACAGGCAGCGTCTTGCCAAATGTCTTGGAAGGCAGACACTTAGTGCTCTGCAGCTAATCGTCTTTTGATTTTCCACACCTTAGAACATTGAAAGTCATGGGTTGTCAATCAAAGCCGAAGACCAATCAGAGAGAAAGGATGAAGAAGCTGAATGAGAGGAGAAGGGAGGAAGAAGAGGGCAAAGATCTCAGTCGCTTAGCACAGCGACATTTGCCACCACCCACTCATGATCTGACCCCGGTCATACACGTGTCCTCTCTACTACCATCACCACCTCAGCCTGTTCACTCAATCTTCACAACAGTCAGCTTCACCATCACAAGCAGTAACCAAGTCATGAGAAACAACAAGGATGGATACACATTTTCATCTTTTGAAAAGCACGATTCCTTCTTCTTATGAAGATGAGGAAAAATGAATTCTTTCAGTCACAACTTGAAAGTCTGGGATCAAGAGCATGTTCCAAATGCTGGGGTATCAAGACAATGGAAGCAACAAATAACAGCTTTGATGCTTCCACCACTGTCACATGTTCCACATATGGTCACAGTGATACACGAGTAACACCATGCTTCACAGATGATGCTGGGAAGGAGAGACACCTCACTAAGCTGAACTGCAAGCTTGTATATGAGGCCCCCAAAAAATTACCTTGGCTGTGCAGGATTGAACAGCATTGCCCAAGGACTAAACATATAGCCTACAAATATTGTGATATGCACTGCTCAACACAAAATGGCTCAAATCTCAAAACTAAAGTTACTACTATTTTGAGTGCAAAATCTGTTAGTTTCTAAGTAATTTTAGATATAAAGGCATCAATGAAAAGAAGAAATTTTTTTTTTTTTGTCATAGACATTTTGAAAAAAGTATGGGTATGTCTCTGGAAAAATTAACAAACAAAAAAGGTAATTTTTGTAATCGATATTTCTTTTAATTTTTCATATATAAATTATGATAATCAAAATGTTTCATAATGGAAAAAAAACTACATACATCTACAGCATGCACACTTATTTTCAAAGTAGTAGGTTGAAAAATATTTGAGAAATAGCAAAGAATGCTGATGCTATTTATTACCATTTTCGGCGTGTATTATATTTTTCTCTGAAACTAATTATCATATATTAACTCGTACAACCTGATCAAAGGTATATGGCTATCCCTCCGTGATCCGGCTAAATCACGAAATTATCGAGTGTTACAGAATTGAATGGAAACACTTTTATCATCAATAGACTTATTATGTGCATATACTGGTAAAATATTTTGGCATTACTGACTTTAGTTTCGCCGCAACAAAGCCTTGAAGCTGAAGAGTGGTGCGAGTTGGCAACCTCCATCCCGGCCCAATAAAACGCCCCTGGAGACGTAGTAGTAGTACCGCTAGTAGAAGGCTGAGTAGTAGTAGTGCTAGTAGAAGAAGAAGTAGTATGGAGAGAGACAGTGGTGATGATAGGTTGTGTGGTAGGCTGTGAGTGAGTAGATAAGGCATGCACTGTCCTCTTATCTCTCCCGTGTGGTCGACCTGCAGAGAACCTACGGGAGGTCTTGGCACCCCTTGAAGCTGCAGGGGCACCAGTAGAGGCCGTAGATGTCAATTCAGAAGCGGATAATGGTGTAGGTTGGGTGGTGGTGGTAGGAGTCTCTATAACTAGGCTCAACTCACTTCCTCGCCCTCTCGTTGCTCTAGGAGGCCTTACAGGATGAGATTCTTTCATCCTCACTCTCACTAGAATATACTAGCTTTCTTTTCGCTGGAGGAACCATTTTCAGTAAAAAAAAACCTAACACAAAACCGCAAATATGGCACGCAACTGAGAAGCACAAGTGTACTCCACAAGCCACCCTGGCAAATTGAGCGTGGTAGGCCTAGTTTCAATTTCTCTCAACAGGGGGTGTAGTGGGAGGGTAGGAGTACCAGTGTAATCATTTTGACAGCGTTACCAATTAAAGCGTATTTGTGGTGCATTGCTAAATATTCTGTCACCCGGGTGGCATATGGGACTCGTGTACCAATTCCACCAGGGTAGCGTATCGGACTTTACGGGTTAATAAAACTTGGGATTCTTGTAATTGGGGTACTAATACATAAACACATCAGATTTCATGAGAATCTGACAAAAAATACACCTCTTAAGTAAAAACTGTCACCTTGCCTTAAGCTGCCCAATGAAGAGCCACCTGATGGAGAGATCAGCTGGACTGGTAGAGGCAACTGGACATCTGGGGCTGGCAGAGGGTATGATGATGGCCCGAAGTCTCATTGAAGCCGAGGAGGAACAGTTCACAGTACTAGTGGCCAACTTCTCCAACTACATGTGCACTATACCTGCTGGTGCCCACCTGGACACTCGCAAAGAGGCGACCCATGGGGAGGGGTCACAGGAAGGCAAGGTAGTGGTCGGAGTGGGCCCGCTGCCCAAGCACCTTATTGACCTGGCCTGGAGGAGTGCTGTTCACTTTACCTGAGGGCAGCAGACCAAGATGCAGGACACTCTGAAGGAGTTTGCCAGAATGTTCAGCGAAGGTGATTTGAATTTAGGCCAAATGGGAGGCAATGCCTCCCAGCGTGAAAAAATGCAGTTGGACATGAGGGAGCTGGAAGTGCAAGGGATAGTGGAGAAGTCCAACAGCCCATGGTCATCTCTGCAGTAGTACTGGTAACGAAGAAAGATGGTACAGTGTTTCTGCTTGGACTACCGGGCACTTAACAATCTTACTATGAAGGATTCTTAGCCCTTGCCGCACATCGATACCCTAGATGCCCTGACTGGTGCCCGGTGGTTCTCCACACTTGACTTAAGTCAGGATACCATCAGGTTGAGGTGGCAGAGGAGGACAAAGTCAAGGCAGCTTTCTCCTTCAGACAGGGTCTCTGGCTGTTTACAGTGATGCCATTTGGACTGTGCAACACCCCTAGCTGTTTCGAGTGACTCATGGAGAGGGTGATAGAGTGGTTACACTAGAAAACTGCTCTGGTCTACTTAGACGACATCATCGTGTATGGGGACACCGAGGAAGAGCTGGAGTGGCTGAGAGATACTGCTTTGGCTGGGGGACACCAACCTCAAACTAAATCCAAAGAAGTGCCTACTTTTCCAGCCTAAGGTGCTGTTCCTGGGGCACACATTGGGGAGAAGGGGGGAGGACAAACCCACAGAAGGTGGTGGCAGTGCAGGAGTGGCCCATCCCCAACTGTATGGCAGAGATTTACAGCTTTCTTGGCCTTTGCACCTACTATCGTCGCTTCGTCCCAAGGTATGCTGAGATTGCCTTGCCTCTCCACCATCTCACCAGGAAGGGGGCACACTCTGAGTGGAGCAATGAGTGCCAGGATGCCTTCTCTTGGCTGAAGAAGGCGCTGGTGGAGCCTCCAGTGCTGCCTTTTCCAGACCCTTCTAGCCCCTACCTACTGGATACTGATGCCAGTGCAAATGGCTTGGGTGTTATGCTGTCACAAGTTAAAGACGGTAAGGAACATGAAGTGGCATTTCACAGCTCTAAGTTCACCAGGTTGGAATGCAACTTCAGGCTATGGTAAAGAGCATCAAACACTTCCACTCCATATCTCTACAGCACCAGATTCACCATATGGGCAGACCATGTGGCCCTCGGATGGCTCAAGTTCCTCAAGGCACCTGAAGGACAGCTGGTGAGGTGGCTGGGGAGGCTGGAGCAATTCCAGTATGAGGTACAGCATCACCCTGGTCACATGCACAACAATGCGCAACAATATTGCCCCTCTAAGTCTGACTGTGCACACTGCTCGCGAAAGAAAATGCAAGTGGAGTGTCAACTGCTGCGTGTGGCTGATAGGGTTCACAAGACTGAGGAATGGTGGAGGCAGGCTCAAAGAGAGGAAACCGAGCTCGCACCTGTAATACAGTGCAAGGAGGACTCTGCAGCAAGGCTCAGCTGGCAGCAGATGGTGGATGAGAGCCCTGGCATGAAGCACCTATGGCAACAGTGGGCGCTACTGTGCCTCCAGGATGGCAAGTTGCAGCGGCACTGGGAGGACACATGGGGACGGGCAAGCTACTGGGTGGTGCTCGTGCCCCATGCTCTGTGGCATGAGTTGTTCTAAGAGGTGCATTGAAGCATCACAAGTGGCCACCTGAGAGAAAAGAAGACCTTAAGCCGCTTGTGACAATGTTTCTACTGGGTTGGGATGCAGCGAGATGTGTAGGAATGGTGCCGTGCCTATGACATTTATTGTGCCAAGAAAAGGCCAGCCCGGAGGACACGGGAACCACTACAGCTGTACCAGGTGGGCACATCCATGGAGTGCATCGCTGTGGACATCGCTGTCACCACACGGGGGAAATCGGTTCATCTGTGTGGTGATGGATTATTTCACTTTATGGCCTGAGGCGTATGCACTCCCTGACCATGAGGTGGCGATAGTAGCTGGCATGCTGGTGGACCAATTCTTTGCTCATTTTGGCATGCCATGTGAGCTCCACTCCGATCAGAGGAGGGAGTTTGAATCTGGTCTTCCAAGAGTGCTGTC
The DNA here is from genome assembly GCF_017591435.1 of Portunus trituberculatus. NCBI lineage: Eukaryota > Metazoa > Arthropoda > Malacostraca > Decapoda > Portunidae > Portunus > Portunus trituberculatus. Next base: position 28,706,548 of record NC_059301.1, read on the forward strand.
ATCTGTTAGGCATCAAGAAGACACGCATTACACTGATACGTCTTCAGTCAGACGACATGGTGGAGTGGTTTAACCACACCCTCCTCCATGAGATTGCCAAGTGCTGCAGTACAGATTAACAGGACTGGGCACCAAGCTACCCACCCTCCTGATGGCGTATTGTTCTGCAGAACATGAGGCCACAGCCTACACCCCCGCAAGGCTGATGCTGGGATGTGAGCTGAGACTGCCTATAGACCTGGTGACTGGGCGCCCACCACAAGACGCCTCAGAGCATGAGACAACGGAGTACGCACAGACCTTGAGGGAAGCGCTGATGGAGGCTCACCAATACGCGTGCAGCCATTCACAGTTGGCAGGACGGGTAATGAAGACATGCTATGCACTCAGGCAAGAGGAACAATATTCATGCCAAGCAACAAGGTGTGGCTCCACAATCCCAGGAGGAAAAAAGGCCTCTCTCCTAAGTTGCAGAGCCTGTGGGAAGGGACCTATGACATGTCAGAGGTGCTTTCAGACATCATCTACAGGATACGTTGTGGGCCCCGCAGCCGCCCCCGCGTTGTTCATGTGGACCGCTTGTGTGCTTACCATGAGGTTGGAGCATATTCGTGGGGAGATAAGAGGCTACAAGAGGAGGCAGAAGATGGTACCAGAGTGGAAGGAAGTGAAGACAAGATCTCAGCACTGTGGGAAGACGAAGCAGTGGGCATCACAACTTCTATCCAGGAAGAGGCTGCAGTTGCCATGTCTGCTATGGAGCAGCCAAGAAGGAGGCATCAGCTCCCGGTATGGGCCAGAGACTACTTGATGGATGAACAATAAATCTATTTTATGTTGTCCGACACTGATGTAAGTGGTGGAGGGTAAAGATCTAAAGTTCTGTCTTAATTGTTTACATGCTTGCTGTTATTAGAGGGGAATAGTGGCATGAAGTGCTATTTATGTGTGTGTATTGTTGGAGTGGTTCAATTGCTCCGCTCAGGTTCATGTGCGTGTGTGTTCTTAGAGCGGTTCAGTTGCTCGGTTCAGGTTCATGTGCATATATTTATTTACCTAGTTGTATTGTACAGGGTTCAAGCGGGGCTCATAGTGTCCTGTCTCCATATCTCCATTTATCTAATTTTTCCTTAAAGTTATGCACATCATGTGTTATAACAACTTCATTATCCAATGCATTCCATTTTTCCACTATTGTGGAAAACTGTATTTTCCAATATCCTTCACATACTGCCTCATACTGATCTTTTCATGTCTTCTTGTCCTTCCATCTTCTTCTGCCAACAGCACCAGGTCTTCTTTGTCTATCTTTTCAATATCATTTACTATCTTATACATTGTTATTAGGTTCCCATATTCTCTTCTATCTTGTAAGTTTGGCAGTCCCATTTCATTTAGTCGCTCTTCATATGTGAGGTCCTTTAGTTCCGGTACCATCTTTGCAGCAATCTTCTTTACCCTTTCCAATTTTCTTATATCCTTTTTAGAGCTCAGAGACCATGCCAGTGCTGTATATTCCAGCCTTGGGCATATCATGCTTGTGATTATTTTTTTCATCATATCTTTATCCATGTAATGAAGTGCCACTCTTACATTAGTCAACATTTTATATGATAGTGCAAATATCTTGCTTATGTGTTTTTCAGGGCTAAGATTTTCCTGTATGATCACTCCAAGATCTTTTTTCTCTTTAGTCATCATTATTTGTTCCTCTCCCATCAAATAGTTCTATACCGATCTTCTCTTACTCTTTCCTATTTCCATTATGTGACATTTCTTGGAATTAAACTCCAATTTCCACTTTCTGCTCCACTCATAGATCTTGTTTATATCTTCCTGCAACAGCAGACAGTCCTCTCTGGTTTTGATAACTCTTAGCAGCTTTGCATCATCAGCGAATAAATTTATATAACTATTTATCCCAATGTGTATGCTGTTTACATAAATCTGAAACATAATGGGGGCTAACACTGACCCCTGTGGCATTCCGCTAGTTACTTTACCCCAAGATGCATACGTATCTCTAATCACAGTTCTCATTTCCCTATCCTTCAAATAATCTCTTGTCCATTTGAGCAAAGTTCCTCACAGTCCTCCTATGTTATGGTTGAGTGTAGCCACCAAGGCTAACTTGACCATTAATACCATAGTTAATAACAAATATGTCATCAAAGCAATGAATGTTGTGTTATGGCCCGCCCGTAACATACTCCACTACCATCACCTCCTCTGCTTGCTACCTCGTTCACCACCTCTCCACCTCCCCTTCCACATCACCGTCTCATGAACCTTCCACGTCACCGTCTCATGAACCCTCCACGTCATCGTCTCATGAAGCCCCGCTACTGTCCCGAAGTTGGATTCACGCGTCCCCATTCGACTCAAGCGGAAGTGTTAAGCAAGCTCCCTGATTTCTGGAAGTCAGTCGAGGTCAAGGCCTCAACCAGTGAACACAATGCCTTTTGGACTACCATGGGATCCACCTCACCCAGCACTTCACCACTGCAACACCTCATAAGTATCACTTCCCCTCGTCCCATTTTTTCCACATTGCCTCCATATAGGATTAGTATTATTGTTAGGTATTAAGTTGGGTTCTTTATTGTTGTACTTATTTATGTGATATATATATATATATATATATATATATATATATATATATATATATATATATATATATATATATATATATATATATATATATATATATATATATATATATATATATATATATATATATATATATATATATATATATATATATATATATATATATATATATATATATGTCAGTTTCATGTGTTTCATGTTATATCTCTATGTGTATGTCAGTTTCATTGTTATGGGGTTATTAAATAGCTTCTTAAGTGCCCCCCTTTGCATTTCCTTACCAGTTGAACCTGCAGTGTTTTTTTTTATTGTTATTGTTCACCGGCTCCCCGATGCCAATCTTACCCATTTAACCGGCTTGCCAAAAGATCTTTTTTAGTGTTTTAGTATCTAAGCAAAGACTCCATCAATGGATTCAAAACTATGGTAGTTGGGAGTCAAAGGTTTGTTGTGTCCTGGTTGTTTACATAAGTATTGATGCTTTCCACAGAATGTCATCTCTCTACATCTTGTCCCCCTTCACTTGTGATGGCTGATCAGCTGAAGCATACAAAAATGACTGCTCACAGGAGACTGGCTACTCTCTTCATTGAAGAAGAGATTCTTAACAACCCTGTACTATATATTATTCATAGAAAAAATAAACTTTAAATAGGCAAGAGAAGGTGAGAGAAGAACAGAAGCTGCAGAGTCCTGAAAGAGGTTTGTTTACAACATCTTCCACCCATGGTGGGGGGGTAACCAATTCACTTCATGCCTAACTCCCTCATCACCTTCTACATCCACAATAAAATTTGCCATCAGTAAAGTAATTATGTCAATTTTACTTCAATTTTTATTTACTTAGGTAAGAATGAGAGGTCTTGAAATGAATTAAAATTATTTATGCTATTTCCTATGTGGAAAACAGTGTTGGATCTCAACCAATTCAGTCTTTGAACAGCCTTCTGGAATGCATTGTGTTCGAGTTCTGAGGGTCCACTGTATTAAAATAATAAAAACCATTAACTAATGTTCCCTATGCTTTTCAGTCACAGCCAATAAGGCTTACATTTTAACATGTATTCATGAAGAGTTAATAAATAAGCAAACATTTGTCTTCAACTCACTCTCACAGTTGACTCCATCTCCGGTGAAGTCAGGCTTACATGAGCAAATGAAGCTGCCCGGAGTATTCTTACAGATGGCATGGGTATGACAGTTGTCACGACTGGTGCTACATTCATTGAGATCCAGACAAATTCCTTTGTTCAGTGTAGCATCATAGACTTCTTCATAACCACGTTCACATACACATCTGTCAACATTTTTTGGAGATAATAATTGTACTCATGACTGCATGAAGAGAAAATGTGGATGCATCCATTGATATTTAAATTAAACATTTACAGTGGAGACTCAATACTCAAACGTCTAAATACTTGAACGCAAAAGTTCGATTTTATACTAAAATAAATACCTGATAGTCATACGTCCACACATGTGGTTGTAAACAAAGGCTCCCTGGTGTCCCCCTTCCCCCTCCACCAGTTGTGACTTGTGCTGCCGCAGTCATCAAAACAACATTCTCCTGCATTCTATCTGTAGTTTTTCATTTATAAATTTACATTAACAACAAAGGCTTATTAATGGTGAAAATATCTGGTAATCAAACGGCCGCACATTTGGTTGTATACAAAGCTCTGTCATCTCCCTTCTCGCAGCTGCCACTGTACTGTTCTAATACTGTATTACTGGTAATACCGGTAGTACTGTAATTCTGGTATACTGGATGCCGGTTCGCATCCCTAGTCCTGCCGTAGTCTTGAGAAAAACAACATTCTTCTGCGTTCTGTCGGTTGTTTTTCATTTAGAAACTTTTATGATGGTACAAAAGAGGCTTATTAGTGATGAAAATAAGGAACATGGTGAGAGTGCAAGTGTTAGTGAGCCACAACACTCCATTAGTGGATTCACAGGAATCACACCAGGAGAAAAGTTACAAAAGATGTTTTCATGGATGGTGACTCATTCTCTGGCGACCTCCCTCCTCCTTCCCTCCCTTCTCCCCGCCTCTTTTAAGTTATCTATCACTAGCCTTCACTTATGGTATGTAAAAGTCAAAATTGTAAAAAAATACATTGAAATTCATATAAACTTGAGGTTTTGCTAAGATTGAAACAAATTACCTGATTTATAGGTATCTATAGCTGAACTTTTTAATACTCAAACAGCCATTTGGAACTAATCAAGTTCGAGTATTGAGTCTCCACTGTATTTGCATGTGTATCTGGGTGCTTTCCAAAATAATCACAATGTTTATGTACAGTATACTATAAAACACTAAACTGGTATAGCATCTAGTAATAAAATCATTTAACTAAACTGTAAACTGTTGACTAAAAGAGCTAACAAAATGAAGGTGTTAGGTGGCAGTGTACTACTCAGCATATCTGACAACTTCTAGTGTTCTTGTCTCTTAACGCTTACTATCTCAAATGAAGAATGTTGCAATACCACTACTAACAATGCACAATAAACATTGCAACAACTATAAAATCTTAAGAATTTATTGTTATCATATATAATGTGCTACCTCCAATTTGAGCTTTCTGTAGAAACACAATGCACAAGATCCTGTCCCTGACCAGAACCCAAGTACCTTAGACACCTGAACCATGATGACTGTCAGGTTTCAGGATAATTTTTGAGCCTTTATACTCAATCCCATACAATATAAATGTCTAAAAGGCATATCACGGAGTTCCCATGAGCTACGAGTATTTCAAGAAAGGTGTAACAACATATCTACTGAATTAAACTGGTCCATATGAAAATCTTATTTTCCCTTTTGGGAACAACAATAGCACAGGAATTTCTCCCCCCTCCCCCAATAGTGTGTCCTTGAATAGATGGTGTCTTTCACAAAAATAATAAAAGAAAAATAATCAAGAAAATGAAAACTTACCTAAAAGTGTCACCATCAACAACGCACTGACTGTTTTCACCACATTCTTGCCGCCCCTCTACACAGGGATCAATTTCTGTAGTAATAAATAAAGTTTAGTGGAACTAAAGATAGAACAATGAGTAAAAGTGAGGGAAATTCAGACAATGACTAAATTAATGAAATGTATGAGAGCAGATGGTAAAAAAATCAATACTATTTTGAATGGTAAGTTACTGAGAAAGTAGGCTGTTTTAGTTATCTAGAACTGTGTGCTACTATAGATGGAGGAATATAGATATGAGAGAGAGAGAGAGAGAGAGAGAGAGAGAGAGAGAGAGAGAGAGAGAGAGAGAGAGAGAGAGAGAGAGAGAGAGAGAGAGAGAGAGAGAGAGAGAGAGAGAGAGAGAGAGAGAGAGAGAGAGAGAGAGAGAGAGAGAGAGAGAGAGAGAGAGAGAGTAAAAAGATTGGAATGTGTAAGAAAAGGTATCCATAGACAGATGCAAAGAGATGCTTTTAGTGTGATTCTTAGGAATGTAGATTAACATGAACTGTATTAGACCAATGGAGCATTCTACTCTTTTACACAAAGTACCAATCTTACCCTCAAGAGGAGCCAATTTCGCTGAAAGAGCATATCGAACAATCTCCTCTGTGGCATCATACTGGATGAAGATGTTACTAGAAACCTGAAAACACACATCTTTACTCATTCTGTAAATGAAAATCCTAAGAGCAATTGCTGCAATCTATAATGAACTGTGGAGTGACAGAGGTGAAGATAACTATAGTATATGGAAAGAATGGGTGGCTATGATGAGAAACATAGAAGTGGAATAGGTGTTGAAAATATGTGGGGATGGTCACCATAATGTACAGTAAATTCTGCAGAATTCAGATCAAGTGTTAGTAAGACCAATCCAACTTACAGTGGAATTTCAGCTCACAAACACCCCAGTGCATGAACAAATCAGTTGACGAACCAAATTTCTTAACAAATTTTGTCTTGGTTCAAGAACGAAAATTTGGTTCATAAACAGAGAGGGTGTCTTTAGCTCAAGATGACATCGCATGAACTGTCAGTTGTTCTCATGATACTACACTGCAAAGTGTGTGGTACTGTTCTGTTATTTTTTTTTGCATTAAATTGGCCCTTATTATGCCTCCAAAATTGGTGAAATGTGTGAGAGAGAGAGAGAGAGAGAGAGAGAGAGAGAGAGAGAGAGAGAGAGAGAGAGAGAGAGAGGAGGGAGCAGGGACAAGGAAGAAATATATTAACTCTTGTCATGGTAATTCCCACAACAAAGCAGTCAGGAACAGAATCAAAGCAACTTAACTTCATAACTCACTAAGATTCAGGATAATTCATGTAAAATTGTGGATGCATATTTCCTGTTTCGGGACTTATTTCTTTAACACACCCCCAAAACACATTTTGAGCCACAAAATCTAGAACTTGGAACTCTTACCAACTTTTTATGTGCAACTTGTATTCATTATGGGTCTATCTAAAGAATCAAGAGCCCAAACTCTAGCTGAGAGCAAGAATTAGTCTCAGTGCAAATAACAACATAGTACAGTAATTCATATTGGGCATGGGTGTAGTACAGTAAATTTATGATTCTTACCTTGAGCCTCAGAGTCTCCAGATCCCCATCATCCAGGTCTTTCCATTCACATTCATCAAAATCAATTGTAGTCTGCACAGTAAATGGAGTATCAACGGTCTGCCCCTTAAGTCGGAATACTCGGCCTGATCTTGATCTCAACTGACCTGAAATGTGTGTATTCTCATGATACAATCTTACTGTAGCATCTTGTTGCAATAAAGAAATGTTCTTGTCCTAGTTAAATCCTCTAGGTCTTGAGGCCACTCCCATAACTTTTGAAATATTTTCTTTGGTCTTCCCCACATGGAGATATTTCTCCTTAAGTTGATTTACCTATATATCAATATATAAAATGCCTGTTTCTGTAAAAATGGGGTTGACCATAATGAGTCTCAATTCTTCCCTGTCTCAATTTTTCACCAATGAATCCTCTAATCATGTACTGTCCTTGCATATGTTACTCTCACATTCTGGTACTCTGTTGCTCTATATCATGGGAGATAAATTTTCTGTAGTAATTGCATCCACCATAAATAATAATTTCTATAAGTAAAAACCTTTTTTTGTGATTATACTTGCCATTTGTAATTACACATGCCTATCTTCTCCATCCCAGCACAGAAAAATGATCTCATGTAGAGATTATTCCAAGAATTACCTTCTCCCCAAGCTACAACCATGCACATGAGCAGAGGCTGCCTATTGCAGGAGGCAACTAGCCATCCAGTCCAGTCTCCAGAATGGTGAGTCATACTTCTGAGCAAAGCTAACACAGAAAACAACTACTCTTACCATAGCCTTAGCTAATTGTCTTTTTGCCTGTTTTCGTTTTTTTTTTTCTTTCTTGACAGGTACCATGTTTCATATGAAGTGTTTTATGTTTAGCAGGTACCTGCATGGGGTAAAGTTAGATCTGTGGCCACTTCCCTTTGTTTAGTTAAATAAAAGTGCTATCACATATACTTTTCTGGTGGCATCTAGCAGTCAGTAGTGGTGACAAGGAGTGCTCTTCCTATCACACTTACAACAGATATTTATTGGCATCTAGGCACTGGTACCTGTGGCAAGGAGCACTTTAGTCTCAGAAGAGATGAAAACTGTGACTACAGGAGATGCTTTTGCCAAATTAGATTTGGTTTGTGCATCTATATAAAACTAAATGAGGCATAGCACATTTTCTATGCTGGGATAGGGAAGATATACATATGAAATGACATATGGGTATTTGTATATGTAATAACAAACTCTCTTAAAGAAAAGTTCAGGAAAGAGGTGAAGATGATACAACATAGTATGTCAAGGAAGAATGAATGTGTAGAGGATAGCAGGAACTTGATTGAGAGATGCTGCTTGAGAAAAGGAGTGAGCATTTTGTTGAAATATGTGAGATAAAAAAGTTTAGTAAATGTGTGAATATTTATTAGGTTACGAACATTGGTATGTTTTGTCACTAATCTCCTTCAAAGTGCTCTCTTTCTGCACATACACACTTGCTCCACCTTTCCTGTCACTGTCGGAAAGATGCCTGGAACTCCTCTTTCTTCAACAACTTCAAGCACTCTTTTTTGTTTGATTTGATATCTGCAATAATGTCAAATCACTTTCCTTTCATTATCATTTTCAGTTTTGGGAATAGCCAGAAGTCACAAGGTGCCAAGTTAGGGGAATATGATGGATACAGAAGCATAGCTATATTCTTCCCAGCCATGAACTGCTAAACAAGCAGCAAAATATGAGAGGGTACACTGTCATGATGCAGCAACCAGCCATTTCTCCACTTTTCCAGCCTTTTCCATCTAACAGCCTATCACAGACATTTCAGAACTTCCACATAGAAAACAGCATTGATGGTGCAGCTTCTGGGAACAAATTGAATGTGTACCATTCCTTCCTTATCAAAGAATGCAAGCAGCATGACCTTCACAAGTGATTTCAAAATCTATGCCTTTTTTGGGTGTTGGGGATGAAGGTGTTTTCCACTGTGAGCTCTGAGCCTTTGTTTCTGGATTATACACATAAACCCATGACTCATCACCAGTCCTGTATCCACCAAATTCCCCTGGCTTGGCACCTTGTGACTTCTGGCTATTCACAAAACTGAAAAAGACAATGAAAGGGAAGCGAATCAAACACGTTAGAGCGCTTGAAGTTGTTGTTGAAAGAAAACTTCCAGGTATCTTTCTGACAGTGGCAGGTACAGTGGAACAAGAGTGTATGTGTGGAAGGAGAGTTCTTGAAGGAGATTAGTGACAAAATATACTAATGTTCATAATTTAATATATATTCACACATTTACCAAACTTCTTGATCATGCCTTGTATATGTGGGTATGAGTGAATATACCTATCAAGGACTTACAAATAACTAATTAAGAACACAATTCACAGTGGCATCACCTTACCAGGTTTTACTCTTGTATATTCTTCATCAAATGCATCCATCTCAATCTCAGAACCCACTGAAATTGTTGGAATTGAGCCAGTAATCTGAGTCTTCACTGGCACATAGTTGAAGACATCTAGACCCTGTAGGAAAGGGACTATTAAAGTTTTCAAACATGTATAGCCACAAGCAGCAAATCTGTTTCAACCAACACACACCAGTCATCCACACTCTTGTATTCTACTTGCCTGAAATTGCTGCTGCACTTCAACTCGATGGCCTGTCTGTGGGAAGTCTACCTCCACAGTGCGGTTTAATTTACCTCCTGAGTGCAAAAATAAGGAAAGTCATGTCTAGGTTTGCAAATGGATATTTTAAATTTTTTATATATGTATTGGTCAATACAAGAAGCCAATAAAGAGATGAGGCATGAACAAGTAGAAAAACCATGTTTACCTGTGCTGTGAAAACCATTCTTTACATTGTTTATTGGGCTTGCAAAGAGCCAGGCAATGCCAGTGCCAATGGCAGTGATACTCTGGAGATCATATCCTATTTGTGATGGGACTCTTGAGATGGCTGTGTAACTGCGACCTTCCTTTGTTAATACATAGGAATGAAGGTCTAATTCCTCAAGTTTGATTCCATTGAGATTTCCAATCACCTGTCCAGTTACTCTCATGGGTTCCCCTGAAAAATAAATACAGATTCCTTAAATATTGTTGTCATTAGAGAATACACTGCAACCTTAATGAGATAATCTTACTTAAAACTTATTTGCTGCTGCAGTAATACTTAGATAAAACCTGACACAACCTTCATATTTGTAATATCATCTCTTCACCATATATACTGCTCTTGTGGAAAAAAAAACTAGGAAAGAAAGGATTCTATGAATTAAACAAACAAAAAATTGCAAAGAACATTCTCATTTGAAGTAAGAGAAAAAATAATTACATTTTTTTGCTGTGTGGTGAGAAAAGATGAAAATAACTGAAATATGTTGAAAATTCTAATTGTAAAGATTTAATCAGTCTTAAATCACAGTAGTATGATCAATCCTAAGAAATAATATGAACCTCTACTACTTTACCTTTAGGGATACAGTTAATGCCATTTCCTAAATAATTGTCACCACACTTGCAACAGAATCCTGGGGTATAGTCAACACAGACAGCATCAGAGTGGCACAGAGAGCCACCCACAGCACAAGACTGCATTGTATCTTCTTCAACAACTACACCATCCACACCAATGTCTGGCTCCTGTGCATTCTCACTCAAACTCAGTTGTCCAACACGATACATCCAGACCCTGGGTTGCCACAGTTACTCCACCTGAAGAGAAATTAGATAAAAATAGCCAGCCCTTTGAACAAAAAAAAATAAATAAATAAATAAAAAAAAAAAATAATAATAAAATAAATAAAAGAGATAAAGGGTATACTATATTTACAAAAAAAGTTTAAAATATATTAGTTCACAGTACCTCATTAATTGTTATATCAGTTACAAAGCAAGAATATCAAGGAAAAATTGCATAAAATACACTGTATAATTATATAAACAATGTACTAATACTTTAGGCATTTATGACAGGTTTAGAATGCATCTGACTCAAACAAGAAAAATTAAAAATATTGCCAAGAATACTACTACTTGATAATCAAGAATTGATGTTGCCATGATACATAAATAATGCTTAATACTGATACAAAAATGTAATTATCAACTGTTCAATTGGCTGAGACTGTCAACAACAAAGGAAACTTCAATGGAATGTAATGAAAACATCTCCCTGCAAACTCATAATAAAGATAGCGTAAAAGTGCTGGAAAAATTTGTTTTTTCTTTAATGTATATCTAAAAAGAACTACAGTGGAGACTCAATATTCGAACTTAGTTAGCTCCAAATGGCTGTTCCAGTATCAAAAAGCTCAACTACTGATACCTATGAATCAGGTCATTCGTTCTAACCTTGGCCAAACCTTAAGTTTACAAAAGTTTCAATGCATTTTCTTCTACAATTTTGATTTGTACTGGCTGGTGATGAATAATGTAGAAGAGGAGGGGAGAAGGGTGGGGAGGAGGAGGGAGGTTATTCATCGGAGGACGAGTCACCATCCATGAAAATGTTGGATAACTCATCTCCTGCTGTGATTCCTGTGAACCTACTTGTGGAGGGATGTGGCTCACTAACACTTGAACTCTCCTTATTTTCACTACTGACAAGTCTCTCTGGTGCCATTGTAAGTTTCTAAATGAAAAACTACAGACAAAAAGCAGGAAAATATTTTTGTTTTCATAACCATGGCAAGACAACTGGCAGAAGCGGGGAGAGAGAGGCCAGGACTCTTAGTTTACAACCAAGTGTGTAAACGTTCAAGTGCTAGATATTTTTTTCAAGTACCAAGTCGAACTTTTGCGTTCAAGTATTGAAAAGTTTGACTTCAAAGACATTCAAGTATTGAGTCTTCACTATATATCTTATCTCAAATGAAAATCTAAGCCAAATTTCCCAAAAGTGTTATCTAGAGGAGTACTTACTTGTCAATGCTTCTCACTTGATCAGTGCCAGAGCCCTTTAGCACAAAATACCTGCCGTCTCCGGACATCAGACCAGCCTGGCCACGAGCATCAGGCAGACTGGGGTTCTTGCCATCACCCATCAACCACTGGATGCCACTGTCTTCATAGTGCAAAAGGGCATATGTCTCCTCACCATCAGTAATCAAAACAAGCTGGTAAGTGTTGACCTAAAAAGGCATAAAGGAATATATATTTGCAACAAAGAATGTCAAAGACATCATGTAAAACTGACAAGAACACTAATTTACACATCTCACATTTAAGTGTTAACAAAAATGAATATATAATATTTTTCACTTTAAAATTTAGCATCTAAATGACTGCTGTTCAAGAAAGAAAAAAATCACTTCAAATGGGCTCTACAATCTCCCAGTGGCAAATAAACTTACCCTGTCTGAGCGTTGATTGTAAGGACCCACTTTGTCCCAGGTCACAATGAAAGCACCAGTTGGAGTGAAGTCTGCAGCACTCCTGAAGTGTTGCTGAATCTCATTCTTGCTACGAGACATTGTTCCAGGATCTGATGTTTCTCTGTGTGAAAGGGTTCAACCAAGGTCACTCGGTGTTTCTCTCTCTGTGAACTTAATTGCATCATAGAGTATTTGTACTACATTCACAGGGAGGCAGTGGTGTAGTGGATAAGGTGGTAAGCATGGGATGGGGCAGATGCTCATGCATAGGTTTGAATCTCACCACATACTGCCTTGAAACTTTGTCATTTGTCAAGTAGTTTAAAGTTACCTACATGTCACCATGATACCCAGCTTATAGGTGGTTACATTAAAGATGTGCTTGACTGGTGATATGGGGCTTAATATGGGTACCACTATAAATAAAATTGTATCAATTTTATCCAAATTTTCTTTTAATTTATGGGATGTTTTGGCAAACACAATTTCATCAATAAGTCCAATCCAAGCAGTTATACTTGTGAGGACAGCAATATTCCTTGACATCTCTTCTGCAAACACTCCTTTTAAATTTTTTTTCCATGTCCTCTCCTCTAGTACTTCTTGTATCTGGTATCACAAGATTATCCTTGTCCAACTCCTATATCCCTTCCAGTATCCTATATATTGCTACAAAATCCCTTTCCCTCCTCTTCTTCCAATGTAGTCAGGCCGGTTCACTTCAATCACTCTAACTATATCCTTGAAGATTTATGAGGATTTTAGTTGCAGCTCTCTGTATTTTTCTAACTTTCTGATATCCTGTCTCAAATTTGGCAAGCATTCTAATGCTTCATACTGTAATTTTTGGACATGTTACTGTTGTTATTATTTCTTTTCTGTCATAAGTGAATGCCATCTTGATGTTTTTAGTGGACTGTATGTTTCTACAGTGATCTTGTTTATATGCTTCTGGAACAAGAGTTTATTTAGAAATGGTAATTCTTAAATCCTTTTCTTCAGTTCTTTAAGTAATTTCTTCATTTTCTTGATAGTAGTTTTGATCCTTTTGTTGTTCTTTCATTCTTTCCAAATTCCACAAACACTATATTTTTTTGCATTAAATGCCATGTTCTATCTCAATGATCATTCATTTATCTCAATCATTTTGATTCAGAACTTCAGTTTTCTTTATTTGTTACTTTTCTCATAATCTTAACATCTGCAGTAAAGAGACTCATGTTGCATGTGATCCCTTCCATCTTGTCATTTATATATACATGACTGATGTAAGTGCCAAACATCGTGGGACTCCACTTATAACTGCTCTCCATTTTGACTTGTTGCTTCTGACTTCTGCTCTCATTTCTTTGTCTTTCAAAAAGTTGGTCACTCATTTTCATATTGATCCTTCTAGTCTTCTTTTATTTTCAAATTTCCATATCAATCTTTGGTAAGATACTTCATCAAAAGTTTTTTTTAGGTCCAAGTATATGTAGTCACCTCATCCATCTCTCTCTTGCATTATATCCATCACTCTGGAGTAGAAGCTTTTTAGATTTATTATACAGGATTTTCTTTCTCTGAATGCAATTTATCTGTTATCACATTGTTGTCTTCCATGTACTTCATTCATCTGTTCTTGATGATCCTTTCACAGATTTTCCCTACCACACTTGTCAGTGACACTGGTCTATAGTTTAATAGATTTACTTCCAGCCTTGTAAATTGGGATAGTATCTGCCCATTTCTAGTCTCTGGGTACTCTACCTTCCAACAGGGTGGTGCTGATTATGGTGTGCATCACCATGGCTTGTAATGGGCTACACTCTTTCAAGGTCTAGTTTGAAACTTCATCAGGTCCTATTGGTATCCTAATACCCAGCTATTCCAACATGTTTATTTATTTATTTTGATGTTACATCTCAGACCATTTCCATTTTAAATTGTTATCCTTTTCTTCCTTACAATAATTTTCTGTAGTAAACATTAATTGGAAGTATCTGTTGAACACTTCAATCATTTCCTTTGGGTCTTCAATTACTTTTTCTCCAACTTTTACTCTGCTGATGTCTACGTTGAACTTCAATTTTCCATTGACACATCTATAAAACAACTTTTTTTTCACAATTCCCCTGCTCATCTCTGCGCCTTTTGATGTGTTTGTTCCTCATCATTACATAATTGGCCCACAAGGCATGTCTCATATTTTTAGTAGACTTACTTCATGCTTTTTCTCTCTACAGTCTAACTGTTGACCTCTTAGGTACCCATTTTTCCACTCCTTTATGATAAATATCCAAGAAGGTGGTCCTTCTATGTCACCTGTTCAATATGATCTGTTACAATCTGCTTCATTAAAGTACTTCCTAAGCTATCTAAAGCTTGTCTTACTGTAGTTCAGCCATTCTCTCCCACGTGTGTGTGTGTGTATTTACCTAGTTGTATAATATATGGTTCGAGGGGGCTAATAGTGACCTGTCTCCATATCTATTATTGTCCCACTTTTCTTTAAATTTATACACACTTTCTGCTGTTACAATCTCTTCACTCAAGCCATTCCATATCTCCACCATCCTATGTGGGAAACTAAACTTTTTAATGTTCCTCAAACATTGACTTTTCATGATCTTAGTGTCCTCTAATCGATCTATCTCCATTGTCAATCAGTGATATCAGGTCTTGTCTGTCTATATTTTCCATACAGTTTACTAGCTTATATATCGCAATTACATCACCTTTCTCCCATCTATCCTTCAAAGTTGGTAGTTCCATTTCCTTCAGTCTTTCTTTACTTCTAGCACCATCTTTGTAGTGGTCCTTTGGATTCTTTCTATTCTCTTGATGTCTTTCTGCTTCTATGATGACCACACCATTGCTGCATATTCTAGTCTAGGTCTTATCATAGTGGTTATGATTTTTTCCATCATAGTCTTGCTCATGTAATGAACCACCACCCTGATGTTAGTTAATGTCCCATATGTTGAAACAAATAAACAATTTATGTGTCTTTCTGGAGTCAGGGTGTCTTGTATAATCACTCCCAGGTCTTTCTCTTCTTTCCTCTTCATTATAATCTCATTTCCCATTTTGTATTTCCATGTAGGTCTTCTATTACTTTTACCTATTTCCATCACATGACATTTCTTGACATTGAATTCTAATTTCCATTTTTGGCTCCATTCTCAGATCTTATCAATATCTCTTTGTAATTCCATGAGTCCTCTTTGTTCTTTATTACTCTCAAGAGTTTCACATCATCTGCAACCAAATTTATGTAGCTACTTAAGTTCTGTTGTATAACATTAATATACATTTGAAACATTATTGGTACCAGCACTAAACCCTGTGGTACGCCACTAGTTACTGTGCTCCAACTTGATGGGGTGTCTCTTTTCACTGTCCTCATTTCTCTTCCTGTTAAGTAGTCCCTTATGCAGTTTAAGATACTTCCCTGTACTGTTCCATTTTCCATAAGAATCTTTTCTGTGGTACTCTGTCAAAAGCCTTTTTAATATCTAAATACAATGTGTCAACCCATCCATCTCTCCCTTGTACCTCATCTATTACTCTTGTATAGAAACTTAGTAAATTTGTTATAAGCAATCTTCCTTTTTTTTTTTAATCCAAATTGGGAGCTATCTATGATTTCATCTTCCTCTAGATATTCCACCCATTTTCTTTGATCACAGTTTCAGATTTTTTCCATAACACTAGTGAATGACACTGGTTCAATCTTTTTCCCTCCTTTGTATATAGGGACTACACTTGCTCTTTTCCATTCCCTTGGTATTTTCCCTTCCATTAAGGAGCTGTTGATCACATCCCAAATTGGTTTTACCAACTGTTCTCTACATTCTCTCAGACTCCATCCTGATACTCCATCTGGCCCAATTGCTTTTCTGATATCCACCTTTTCTAATAATTTGCCAATTTTCTATTTATGTACCATAAGTTTTTAACAGTTCCTGTGCCTCTGTCTTTTGGCTCTATGAAATCGCCTTCTACATTAAATATTGATCTAAAGCTCTCATTCATAAGTTCACTCACTTCTTCCATTGTTTAATTTATTACCCTTAATCTCTTCTCTCATTTCGTATTCCCATGTAAGTCTTCTATTACTTTTACCAAATTCCATCACATGGCATTTCTTGGTGTTACATTCTTATTTTAACTTTTGGCTCCATGATCAGATCTTAATTAATTGTTAATATCTCTCAGCAATTCCATACAGTCTTCGTTGTTCCTTATTCTCAATCAAGAATTTTGCATCATCTCCAAACAAATCTATATAGCTACTTAAGCTCTCTTATATATTGTTAATATACATTTGGAACATTATCGGTGCCAGCACTGAACCCTGTAGTATGCCACTAGTTACTGTGCTCCAATTTATTGGGTGTCTTTTCACTGTCTCCATTTCTCTTTCTGTTTAGTAGTCTCTCATCCAGCTTAAGATACTTCCCTGCATTTCTCTTGTGTGTTCTATTTTCCATAAGTGTCTTCTATGTGGTACTCTGTCAAAAGCTTTTCTAATATCTAGATACACTGTGTCCACCCATTCATCTCTCCCTTGTATATTATCTATTACTCTTGTACAGAAACTTAGTAAATTTGTTATACACAATCTTCCTTTTCTAAATCCATATTGGGAGTTCTTTATGATTTAATTTTCTTCCAGATATTCCACCCATTTTTTTTTTAATCACAATTTCACAAATTTTTCCCACAACACTAGTTAATGACACTGGTCTACAATTTAGGGTTTCCCTCCTTTGTATATAGGGACTATATTTGCTCTTTTTCCATTCCCTTGGTAATTTCCCTTGATCACATCCCAGATTGGTTCCACTAGCTGTTCTGTACTTTCTCTCAGAGTCCATCCTGAAACTCCACCTAGTCCCATTACTTTTCTGACAATGCATTCCACTTTTCTACCATTTTGTGTGGAAAACTATTTTCCAATATCCTTCACACACCACCTCATCCTGATCTTCTTTTCATGTCCTCTTGTCCCTCCATCTTCTTGTCAACAGCACCAGGTCTTCTTTTGACTATCTTTTTCAATGCCATTGACTATCTTGTACATTGTTATTAGGTCCCCACATTCTCTTCTATCTTGTAAGGTTGGCAGTACCATTTCCTTTAGTCGTTCTCCATATGTTAGGTCCTTTAATTCTGGCACCATCTTTGTAGCAATCTTCTGTATCCTTTCCAATTTTACTATATCCTCTTTAGAGCTCGGAGACCACACCACTGCTGTATATTCCAGCCTTGGACATATCATGCTTGTGATGATTTTTTCATCATACCTTTGTCCATGTAATGAAATGCCACTCTTATATTAGTCAACATTTTATATGATAATCCAAATATCTTGCTTATGTGTTTTTCGGGGCTCAGATTTTCCTGTAAGATCACTCCCAGATCGTTTTCCTTTTTAGTCTTCAATATTTGTTCCTCTTCCATCAAATAGTTCCTTACCGGTCTTCTCTTACTCACTCCATCATGTGACATTTCTTGGTATTAAACTCCAATTTTCACTTTCTGCTCTACTCATAGATCTTGTTTATAACTTCCTGCAACAGCAGACAGTCCTCTCTGGTTTTGATAACTCTTAGCAGCTTTGTATCATCAGTGAATAAATTTATATAACTGTTTATCCTAATGTGAATGTCGTTTACATAAATCTAAAACATAATGGGGCCTAACACTGACCCTTATGGCACTCCACTAGTTACTTTACCCCAAGATGAGTATACATCTCTGATCACAGTTCTCATTTCCCTATCCTTCAAATAATCTCTTGTCCATTCTAGCAAAATTCCTCACAGTCCTCCTATGTTCTCTAGCTTCCCAAGTAGTCTTCCATAAGGGACTTTATCAAAAGCCTTTTTAATATCCAGATATAATGTGTCTACCCATCCATCTCTGTTTTAAGGTCCTGCAATAACTCTTGAAGAAAAGTTTAATAAGTTTGATGCACATGACTGCCCTGTCTTGAACCCAAATTGTCTGTTCAATATGACTTGCTCCTCTTCTGGAAATCTAACCCATTTTCTTTGATAATTATTTCACATATCTTCCCCAAGACACTTGTAAGTGACACTGGTCTGTAGTTTAGTGGTTCAGTTGCCTTTCCTCCTTTAAATATCAGTATTATGTTGGCTCCCTTCCATTCTAGTGGAGCTTTCCCTTCATTTAATGAATTTGTAATTATTTCCAAAATTGGATCCAGTAGTTGCTCTTTACATTCTTTTAACACCCAGCCTGATACACAATCTGGCCCCATTGCTTTTCTGACATACAACTTCTCCAATAATCTTCCAATATCTTCTTTGTGCACTGTGATCTCCTGTAATCCTTGGCAATCCCATGTCCAATTAGGTTCTGTGAAATCATCTTCCGCAGTGAACACCATTTTGAAGCTCTCATTCATTATTTCACACATTTTCTTCTGTTTGGTATGTCTTCCCTTCTTTAATTATTTTTTCAATTGTTTCCTTATTCTTTGTTTTGCCGTTTATAAACTTGTAGAAAAGTTTGGGTTCATCTTTGCTTTTATCCACTACATCTTTCTCAAAGTTTCTTTCTTCCTCTCTCCTTACTCTAATATATTCATTTCTGGCATCTTTGTACTGCCATCTGTTATAGTCATTTCTCTGTTTTATGAGTTTCTTCCATGGTTTATCTTTTGTCTTTTTAGCTTGTATGCATCTAGCACTGTACCAAGCATGTATTTTTTTCCTTAACTCTATAAGCAGGTACAATTTTTTTTACTCCTTCATTATATTTTTGTAAGAATATGTCATATTTCCCTTGTACTGTCTTTCCGTACATAATATTTCTCCACTCAATATCAGCAAATTAGATCTTTAATTTTTGAAAATCTGCTCTTGCATAATTCAATCTCACTCCTTTGTAGTCATCTCTGTAACTTATCCCATCTTCCTCCTGAATATGCATCTCTAATGTCACATGATCACTTCTTCCCACTGGACTAAGGTACTGTATGATTGGAGGGGGGTCTGGTTTCTTTGTGAATACTAGGTCAAGCAATGATGGTTCTTCTTACCCCCTGTACCTTGTTGACTCCTCCACCCAATGATCCATTGCATTAACCAAAGTCAATTGTAACACTTCCTCACTCCACTGCCCAGCATTATTCATTACTTCCATCTCTCTCCAGTTTGCATTTTTGCAGTTAAAGCCTCCAACTTCTTCTATCTCTTCTTATGTTATCTAGGCACTTAATTACTAACTTTGCATATCTTTATGTTCTTCTGTTCCCCATGTATTAGTCTTAGGTGGAACATATGTAATTTTAATTTTCCTCATCTTCAATCCCTCTGTTTTGATTGTTACTCACATTACTTCCACTTTGTCCTCTCCATATTGCACATCCTCCACACATATATTATCATGAACCATTATTAGCACCCCTCCTCCCCCTTTATCCTTCCTGTCTCTCCTCTTTCAAGTTAACATGGATCTGCTCTCTTAGATTTGTTTCAAAGATGCACATTACATCTGGCTTTTTCTTTCAAATAATCCCTAACCTCCAACATGCTTGATAACAATCTATCTATATTAGTATAAGTCACTTTTAATTTCTTGCCTTCTCCACGACTTCCTCTTTTTTCCTTAGATACCACTTCTTTAGTCTCATATCCAGAACCCTCCAGTAAAAATTCTTCTTCTCTATCTCTGTCCTTTTCTCGTTTTTTTTTCCTTAGCTTCACCTGTTAGCACTTTCTCCTTTTCTCTTTCCTCTAAGTTCATATCTCTTTTTATCCATATTTCCTTGTGAGCAAAATCATTGGCCAGCTTCCCTTTTCTAGCCATAATTTCCTCTACAGCCACTTGAGATCTCATTTTCACCTACATTGGTCTCTTACCCCCTTCACTGTACCTTCCCAGCCTAATCACTTCATCCACCTCCTGGTCAAATTCTTATGTGCTGTCTTGTACTCGTTTGATAACAGTTTTGGCCATTTCCCTTTCTTCACGTTCTCTTGTGAATTTATTTGGATTTTTCTTTTCCCTCATCCCATAAATCACAAAGCTTTTTTTCTTATCCACTGCATCCCGCACCATATTTTCCTTTTCCTTGATCACTTTTATTATACAGCGACTTTTCTATTCTCCTGAATTTGTCTCCTTACCACTTCTGAAAATTTGACTTTTTCTTCTTCTTGGTCCTGTTTCCATTCATTTTTTAGTTCTTTCAATTTGTTATCACCTAGACCACCTTCTGCCCTGTCTGTAATCCCGTCCTGCACTTTATCCTGCAAGCTCTTTAAAGAGCTTTGATAATTTTGACATGTGGTTTTTAGAGCGTCATTTTGCTTCCTTATTTCCAGAATCTCCTCTTTTAATTCCTGGTTTATTCCACTGAGCTTCTCACATTCAGTTACTCTCAATTTCAGGGCTGTGTTCTCCGTTAGCAGCCTGTTAAGAATATATATGTACCTGAGTCTTTAAACATTGTAAGTTACATCAAGGTATAATTTATTCTTTAGTCCCCCTTTTATTTAAGTTCTTTTATAGACTCAGCTAAGATTTAATGGGTAACTTGTATTTTTCAGCTATAATACTATAAGTAATTTTCAGTATTGTTTCTCTAGTCTTTTTTTATAGAGAAGTATTAAATGTAAAAGTGTTATGTGATTTATTATTATGTTTTTTTTGCATTACAAAGATGTGAAAAGGAACTTTATTTGCATGTTTCTAAAACCTTTGTTTTGAAATAGACAGATCCCATCATGACTGAGTCTTTTGTTATAAGTCCCCGTGAGAGAGCTGGTTTTTGTCAAGATTTTGCCTGAGTATCTTCTACACAGTCTGTCTTGCTTGTCCATGAGACTGGACATCACCTCCTTCATGTATCTTAATTCTCTTTCTACATTAATAAGCCTTCTCATAGTACCTCGTTCAACCCGGAAACCCGAGAAATCCTTTTCCTTAGTATCTTCAGTCAGTTTCTTTAAACCAATAGGGGTTTCTAAAAGCGTTGGTTTTCACTTAGTGTATATTTTGGTTCTGCCATGCGCCTGACAGCGCTACTTGGTTCCATCTCTCTCTCATTATTCACTTCTTAGCTATATGTGATCTAATACTTATTTCATTTGGAGATATGAAAACTTATGGCCCCCTCTCCCCATGTATGTGTGTGTATTTACCTAGTTATAGTTTTACAGGGTATGGGCTTTATGCTCGTGTGGCCCCGTCTCCATATCTACACTTATCCAATCTATCTTTAAAACTGTGTACACTCGTTGCAGACACTACTTCTTCATTCAAACTGTTCCACGTCTCAACACATCTTTGCGGGAAACTATACTTTTTAATATCTCTTAGACATCTTCTCTTCCTCAGCTTCTTACTATGCGATCTTGTGCTTCGACTGGCATATTCTTCTCTCAGGATCAGATACTCATTGTCCATTTGGTCCATTCCGTTGATCAATTTATAAACTTGTATGAGATCTCCTCTCTCCCTTCTCTGTTCCAATGTTGGAAGATCCATAGCCTTTAGTCTCTCCTCATATGTCATCCCTTCAAGTTCTGGGACCATTCTTGTAGCCATTTTTTGTAGTCTCTCCAGCTTCCTTATACAGGTTGAACCCGCTTTATATCATTTACAATCCCTGTTTAACGGCAAAAATTTCGGTGGGAACATAGTGTTGTCTTTAACGGCATTTCATTTACCGGCATCGCTTAGTACCGATTCCGCTGCACCGATGTACCGCGCTGGTGTGCCGCTCAACCCATCAGTTTCCCGCCACAAGCGTTATTTCCGCCTAGACAGCATAGAGAGAAGACTATTCGTTTACTTTCGTCCTAGTCTTTGTTAGTTCTGATATATTTTCAAAATGGCTTCGAAAAGGCCTGCAGACTTTGGAAAAGTGGTCCAAGTGAAAAGAAAAGCATTTGTCATTGACTATTGCACAGAAAGAACATTAATTTTTGTTTTCTCCTAACCTAACTTTTTATTTTCTATTATTTTCTTATATTTTTAGTATTTATCCTTTAACCAAAATCATTTAACCAACGGCAAATCCCGAGCTTTCCGTTAAATCTTCAACCTGTATGTTTCTTTTTGTGAGGGGTCCACACTACTCCTGCATATTCCAATCTGGGTCTTATTATAGTACTTACCAGTTTCTTCATCATTTCTTTGTCTATGTAGTGAAATGCTATTCCAATATTACTTAGCAAATTATATGTCTCTCTGAAAATTCTATCAATATGGCTTGCTAGTTGATTATTTTCTTCCATCGTCACTCCCAAATCCTCTTCCTTTTTTACTTTCTCCAGTTCTACTCCATCTCCCATCTTATAGATTCCCTCTGGTCGTCTTTCACTCTTTCCCATTTCCATGACATGGCTTTTGTCCACATTGAATTCCATCTCCCACTTCTTACTCCATTCCCAGATCTTATTTAGGTCTTCTTGCAGTATTTCACAATTTTCTTTTTGCTTTATAACTCTGCACAGTTTCGCATCATCTGCAAACAGATTTATGTAGCTGTTCACTTTTTCTGGCATGTCATTTATATAAATGAGAAAAAGTATTGACGCCAATACTGACCCCTGTGCCACTCCGCTTTCTACTGCTCTCCACTTGACTTCATATCTTTGACTACCATACTTATTTCTCTCCCCCTCAAACAATTTTCCATCCATCTCAATGTGCTTCCTTTTAAACCACCCTTCTCCTCTAATTTCCACAGTAACCTTGCATGTGGCACTTTATTTATCTGTGTCTGTGTCCAACACTCATTATTTGTGTGTGTGTGTGTGTGTGTGTGTGTGTGTGTGTGTGTGTGTGTGTGTGTGTGTGTGTGTGTGTGTGTGTGTGTGTGTGTGTGTATTTACCTAATTGTATTTACCTAATTGTAACATACGGAAAAGAGCTATGCTCGTGTTGTCCCGTCTCCATATCTATTAATGTCCAGCTTTTCTTAAAATCATGAATATTCCTTGCGTTGACCACTTCCACGTCTAAACTATTCCATGCTTCCACCCTTCTATGAGGGAAGCTATATTTTTCACATCTCTCCTATAAGTGGCCATTTTAGTTTTTTCCCATGCCCTCTCGACATTCTTTCATTCCACATACACAGATCTTCCCTATCCATTTTTCCATGCCAATCATCACTCTGTATATTGCTATCAGGTCTCCCTTTCTCTTCTGTTTTCCAGGGTCGGAAGTTGCATTCTTTTCAGTCTGTCTTCATAAGTCAAATCTCTTAAGTCAGGCACCATTTTGTTGCAGCCCTCTGTACTTTCTCTAGTTTCCTTATGTGTTTCTTTAAGTTCGAGCCCACTGTATTGTTGCATATTCAAGCCTCGGTCTTATCATTGCAGTAATTATTTTCTTCATCATTTCTTCATCTAAATATACGAACGCCACTCTTATGTTCCTCAATAAGTTCAATACTTCTCCAATTATTTTGTTTATATGTCTCTCTGGCGATAGGTCATTGGTAATTGTCACCCCAAGGTCTTTTTCTTCATGACTGGTTTTATGTCTTCATTTCCTATCTTGTACATACTCCTGATTCTTCTTTCACTCTTGCCAAACTCTATTTTCTTGCATTTTGTCGTGTTGAACTCCATTTGCCATGTACAGCTCCATTTCCATATTCTGTCCAAGTCTTCCTGGAGTAGTTCGCAATCTTTGTCACATCTCACTTTTCTTAACAATTTTGCATCGTCTGCAAATAGGCTCACATAACTGGACACCCCATCCACCATGTCATTTATGTAGACCGAACATTACTGGTGCCAACACTGATCCCTGTGGAACTCCACTCTCCACCAAGCCCCATTCTGATGGTCTGTCCTTAATTATTGTTCTCATTTCTCTTCCTACCAAAAAGTCTTCCATCCATTTTAGTAAACTGCCATGCACTCCTCCTACCATTTCAAGTTTCCAGATCAGTCTCCGGTGTGGTACCTTATCAAAGGCCTTTTTTAAATCCAGATATATTCCATCAGCCCAACCATCTCTTTCCTGTATTACATCTATCACCCTCGAATAGTAACATATCAGGTTTGTCGTGCATGAACGCCCTTTTCTCCAAGAAGTCTGTCCATCTATTCTTCACCACCCTCTCACACATCTTAGCTACCACACTTGTAAGTGACACTGGTCTATAGTTCAATGGGTCTCTCTTGTTACCTGATTTATAGATTGGGACAATGTTAGCTCTTTTCCAGTCTTGGGGCACTACACCTTCCCTTAATGAGGCATCAATTACTTCACAAACTTTTTCTGCCAATTGCTCCCTGCATTCTCTTAAAATCCATCCTGATACCCCATCAGGTCCCACAGCTTTTCTCACTTCTAAACTCCCCATCATATTCTTGATCTCCTCCACAGTTACTTGAAACTCCTTCATAATCCCTTTCTGTTCCATTACCAGTGGTTTGTCAAAAGCAGTCTCCTTTGTGAATACCTTCCGAAAGCATCCATTCATAGCCTCTGCCATTTCCTGGGATCTTCACTGCATACTCCATTTACTTCTAAACTTTCAATACTTTCTCTATTTTTGATGTTGTTGTTCACATGTCTGTAAAAAGCCTTGGTTGGTCTTTACATTTATCAATTATATCCTTTTCTTGTTTCTTTCTTTCTTCTCTTCTAATCAACACATATTCATTTCTTGCTCTTTTGTAACTTTCCCACTGCTTAATCCGTCTTTTCCTTCTCCACCTCTTCCATGCATCCTCTTTTCTTGTTCTAGCCTTTTCACATCTATCGTTAAACCAGTCCTGCTTTCCAACTTCTCTATGTTGTCTTATTGGTACAAATTTTTCTCACCTTCTTTGTATATTTTATAAATTCCTTCCACTTTTCATTTGCTCCTTAGCACTCTTGAATTTCATCCAATTTGTCTCTTGAAAGAATTTCTTTAGGTTTCCAAAATCTGTCTTGGCATAATTCCATCTTCCCACTTTATATTCTTCATTTCTTCTAGATTTCTCTTCATCTATCACCTTGAACTCCAAAACTGCATGATCACTCTTTGCTAAAGGGCACTCCACCCTCATCTCCTCAATGACCATTGGCTCTGTACTAAAGACCAAGTCCAGTCTTGACGATGCTCCTCTCCTCCAAACCTAGTATCTTCTTTGACCCACTGAGTTAACACATTTTCCATTGCCAGTGTCAATAGTGTATTTCCCATGTTGTCTCTGATCCTTCCATTGACCAGTCCTCCCAACACACCTCTTTACAATTAAAATCTCCCATCATTATAGTTCGTTCACAGCCACCCAACATTTCTTCCAGACATGTTCCTGTATCACTTATCATTTCTTCATATTCCTGTACTGACCATGCATTTGTCTTAGGTGGTACGTACACCACTATGTAGTGCCTCTTTTTCCTTCATTAGTTTCTGCTCTGATCTTTAGCACTTCTGCCTTTCCCATACCTTCTTTCACTTGATCCACCTTTATATCTTTTTAACCAGCAACATCACTCCTCCTCCCATCTTACCTACTCTATTTCTTTTCCAAACATTATATTTCCTTCTCCAACCATCATCAGGTCTTCTCCTCTCTCAGTTTTGTTTCAGTAAGACCCACAATATCTGGGTTCTTGTCCCTCAAGTAATCGTTGAGTTCTAAAATCCCGATATCACTCCATTTATGTTGGAATACATTACATTCCGCTCATACGTAAGTTTCTTTAGTCCTTTCTTGCTGTACTTTTCTGGGTTATGAA
The DNA here is from genome assembly GCF_017591435.1 of Portunus trituberculatus. NCBI lineage: Eukaryota > Metazoa > Arthropoda > Malacostraca > Decapoda > Portunidae > Portunus > Portunus trituberculatus. Next base: position 28,732,793 of record NC_059301.1, read on the forward strand.
CCACTTCCTCAGTCTCATATCCAAGATTCTCCAGAAAACTCTTTCTTCTCCTCTTCTGTCCTCTCTTCATTTTTTTCAAAGCCTCCTTTCTCAACTCATTTAACATTTCTCTTTCCTTTTCACCGAGATCTCTTCTCAACCAAATCTTCCTTGTTGTTTCCTGCTGGGCTAGCCTCCATGACTTCTCCACCAATTCATCTACATCCTTTTGTGACTTAAGTTTGATTCTTATTGGCCTCATACCTTCTCTTGTGAACTTTCCAATTCTATGGAAGTCCTCTATTTCTTGTACTAGGTCTTTTCCTCCTCCTGCACCACATTAATGATATTATTTATCACCTTTTTATGTTTTTCTCTCTCCATTTTACTCGGTGTCTTATCCTCCTCCACACCAAATATCACCACACATCTCTTTTTGTCTACAGTTTCCCTCACCAATGTCTCATTTGATTTAATAACCTTCACCACTTTCTCAGCAATCTTCTCTTCTATGATCTGTTGATCTATAATTTCAGCAAGGCCCAAAGTTTTCTCCCAGACTCTTTGATTTCCTTTTCCAGACTTGCAACTTTGTAATTTACCTCCTTTCTTTCCACTTCCTGACTTTTTTCCATTCAGCCTGCTTCTCCATCACTTTTCCTAGAGATTCTCCACATTTTCGCAATTCACTTTAATTAGCTTAACTTCCTCTTTCAGTGCTTCATTTTCCTTCTTCATATCGGCACACTCTTTCATTACATTGTCATAACTCGTTTCCAGGCCCCATACTTTTCAAACAGTTTTCAATTTTACCTTCCAACTCCAGAATTTTCTTCACATAAGCGCTCTTCTCCATTATTCCTTGAAATCCTGTGAAGTCTGATTCATCTTTCGAGTTCACGGCCGCCATGTTGCGCAGATGTAAACAAACCAGCTGATGGCTCAAACGCAGGCTACAGTTTATATTTACCTTCCTGGACATTATTTTGCTAATCAACAGTTAACATGACTATATGGAGACGGGACAAACATTACCAGCTCCTTTCCCACCTTGGTTACTCTTAGGCAATGGTAACTGTAGAATTAGAGATGATTGCTCTGAGCTCAGCGACCACATCCGCCATCGACGATGTCCCGTGTGTGTGTGTGTGTGTGTGTGTGTGTGTGTGTGTGTGTGTGTGTGTGTGTATTTACCTAATTGTATTTACCTAATTGTAACATACGGAAAAGAGCTATGCTCGTGTTGTCCCGTCTCCATATCTATTAATGTCCAGCTTTTCTTAAAATCATGAATATTCCTTGCGTTGACCACTTCCACGTCTAAACTATTCCATGCTTCCACCCTTCTATGAGGGAAGCTATATTTTTTCACATCTCTCCTATAAGTGGCCATTTTAGTTTTTCCCATGCCCTCTCGACATTCTTTCATTCCACATACACAGATCTTCCCTATCCATTTTTCCATGCCAATCATCACTCTGTATATTGCTATCAGGTCTCCCTTTCTCTTCTGTTTTCCAGGGTCGGAAGTTGCATTCTTTTCAGTCTGTCTTCATAAGTCAAATCTCTTAAGTCAGGCACCATTTTGTTGCAGCCCTCTGTACTTTCTCTAGTTTCCTTATGTGTTTCTTTAAGTTCGGAGCCCACTGTATTGTTGCATATTCAAGCCTCGGTCTTATCATTGCAGTAATTATTTTCTTCATCATTTCTTCATCTAAATATACGAACGCCACTCTTATGTTCCTCAATAAGTTCAATACTTCTCCAATTATTTTGTTTATATGTCTCTCTGGCGATAGGTCATTGGTAATTGTCACCCCAAGGTCTTTTTCTTCATGACTGGTTTTATGTCTTCATTTCCTATCTTGTACATACTCCTGATTCTTCTTTCACTCTTGCCAAACTCTATTTTCTTGCATTTTGTCGTGTTGAACTCCATTTGCCATGTACAGCTCCATTTCCATATTCTGTCCAAGTCTTCCTGGAGTAGTTCGCAATCTTTGTCACATCTCACTTTTCTTAACAATTTTGCATCGTCTGCAAATAGGCTCACATAACTGGACACCCCATCCACCATGTCATTTATGTAGACTGCGAACATTACTGGTGCCAACACTGATCCCTGTGGAACTCCACTCTCCACCAAGCCCCATTCTGATGGTCTGTCCTTAATTATTGTTCTCATTTCTCTTCCTACCAAAAGTCTTCCATCCATTTTAGTAAACTGCCATGCACTCCTCCTACCATTTCAAGTTTCCAGATCAGTCTCCGGTGTGGTACCTTATCAAAGGCCTTTTTTAAATCCAGATATATTCCATCAGCCCAACCATCTCTTTCCTGTATTACATCTATCACCCTCGAATAGTAACATATCAGGTTTGTCGTGCATGAACGCCCTTTTCTAAAACCAAATTGACACTCACAAAGTATGTCATTTTTCTCCAAGAAGTCTGTCCATCTATTCTTCACCACCCTCTCACACATCTTAGCTACCACACTTGTAAGTGACACTGGTCTATAGTTCAATGGGTCTCTCTTGTTACCTGATTTATAGATTGGGACAATGTTAGCTCTTTTCCAGTCTTGGGGCACTACACCTTCCCTTAATGAGGCATCAATTACTTCACAAACTTTTTCTGCCAGTTGCTCCTGCATTCTCTTAAAATCCATCCTGATACCCCATCAGGTCCCACAGCTTTTCTCACTTCTAAACTCCCCATCATATTCTTGATCTCCTCCACAGTTACTTGAAACTCCTTCATAATCCCTTTCTGTTCCATTACCAGTGGTTTGTCAAAAGCAGTCTCCTTTGTGAATACCTTCCGAAAGCATCCATTCATAGCCTCTGCCATTTCCTGGGATCTTCACTGCATACTCCATTTACTTCTAAACTTTCAATACTTTCTCTATTTTTGATGTTGTTGTTCACATGTCTGTAAAAAGCCTTGGTTGGTCTTTACATTTATCAATTATATCCTTTTCTTGTTTCTTTCTTTCTTCTCTTCTAATCAACACATATTCATTTCTTGCTCTTTTGTAACTTTCCCACTGCTTAATCCGTCTTTTCCTTCTCCACCTCTTCCATGCATCCTCTTTTCTTGTTCTAGCCTTTTCACATCTATCGTTAAACCAGTCCTGCTTTCCAACTTCTCTATGTTGTCTTATTGGTACAAATTTTTCTCACCTTCTTTGTATATTTTTATAAATTCCTTCCACTTTTCATTTGCTCCTTAGCACTCTTGAATTTCATCCAATTTGTCTCTTGAAAGAATTTCTTTAGGTTTCCAAAATCTGTCTTGGCATAATTCCATCTTCCCACTTTATATTCTTCATTTCTTCTAGATTTCTCTTCATCTATCACCTTGAACTCCAAAACTGCATGATCACTCTTTGCTAAAGGGCACTCCACCCTCATCTCCTCAATGACCATTGGCTCTGTACTAAAGACCAAGTCCAGTCTTGACGATGCTCCTCTCCTCCAAACCTAGTATCTTCTTTGACCCACTGAGTTAACACATTTTCCATTGCCAGTGTCAATAGTGTATTTCCCCATGTTGTCTCTGATCCTTCCATTGACCAGTCCTCCCAACACACCTCTTTACAATTAAAATCTCCCATCATTATAGTTCGTTCACAGCCACCCAACATTTCTTCCAGACATGTTCCTGTATCACTTATCATTTCTTCATATTCCTGTACTGACCATGCATTTGTCTTAGGTGGTACGTACACCACTATGTAGTGCCTCTTTTTCCTTCATTAGTTTCTGCTCTGATCTTTAGCACTTCTGCCTTTCCCATACCTTCTTTCACTTGATCCACCTTTATATCTTTTTAACCAGCAACATCACTCCTCCTCCCATCTTACCTACTCTATTTCTTTTCCAAACATTATATTTCCTTCTCCAACCATCATCAGGTCTTCTCCTCTCTCAGTTTTGTTTCAGTAAGACCCACAATATCTGGGTTCTTGTCCTCAAGTAATCGTTGAGTTCTAAAATCCCGATATCACTCCATTTATGTTGGAATACATTACATTTCGCTCATACGTAAGTTTCTTTAGTCCTTTCTTGCTGTACTTTTCTGGGTTATGAACCACTTCCTCAGTCTCATATCCAAGATTCTCCAGAAAAACTCTTTCTTCTCCTCTTCTGTCCTCTCTTCATTTTTTTCAAAGCCTCCTTTCTCAACTCATTTAACATTTCTCTTTCCTTTTCACCGAGATCTCTTCTCAACCAAATCTTCCTTGTTGTTTCGTGTGTGTGTGTGTGTGTGTGTGTGTGTGTGTGTGTGTGTGTGTGTGTGTGTGTGTGTGTGTGTGTGTGTGTGTGTGTGTGTGTGTGTGTGTGTGTGTGTGTGTGTGTGTGTGTGTGTGTGTGTGTACATGTTGTTACTGAGGGCCTTCTCCAAAATTACAACCACTAAACTTACCTGTACCATATTGTTCCAGATGACCTGGTGTCTACATCAGAGTAGAAAGGTGCAATGACTGGGTATTCCAGAGGAAACTGAATGTTAAAGAAGTTTGGTATCTCTGTCACAAAGGACACGAATCCATTGCTGTTAACCTGCCAAAAAATATGGAAATCTGTTATTTTTTCTAATTTTTAGAGAAAATGTATTTAATCTATGGTATGGATGTGTGTGTGTGTTTGTATATATATATATATATATATATATATATATATATATATATATATATATATATATATATATATATATATATATATATATATATGAATGCACACACAAATTATATTACTACAAAATCTTATACATAATAAAAAAGTCAACTAAAGGAAAATAGTTCAGTAAAGTAAAACAGAATTAGAGAACGACTTCTGAAAGGAAAGTTAATCTGAAGAAAGATTAAGAGGAGTGTGCTTATAGAAATAGATATTTGAAAGAAAAAAAGTATAAGGTATTTTCTTACCACTGTAAATATATGGATCAGACAAAGGACAAAAACTATAGGACACAGCCATCAAGAGTAAATACTGCTGAAAGAAGTTACTAGTGAAGGGCATTGAAGGGCATGTGAAAAGACAGGATCCTGGTGCAGCAGAAACTAAATTTCTACAAATAGTGGACTATAGAGATGGAACAGACAAAAAAATATTGAGATTGTTTGCCCATATATATATATATATATATATATATATATATATATATATATATATATATATATATATATATATATATATATATATATATTATGCAAGAAGGGAGACTGGCCAAGAGCAACAAAATGGGAAAACAAAAGCCCACTGGATTGCCAGTTCCTTTAAAGTTGGTAAGAGTTATCTAAAAGTCAAGAAGTGTCTTGAAACCTCTCTCTTAAAAGAAGTCAAGTTGTAGGAGTATGGAAATACAGAAGCAGGCAGGGAGTTCCAGAGTTTACCAGATAAGGTTATGAATGATTGAGAGTATTGGTTAACTCTTGTATTACAGAGTTGGACAGAATAGGGGTGAGAGGAAGACGAAAGCCTTGTGCAGCGAGGCCGCAGGAGGAAGGGATGTATGCAGTTAGCAAGATCAGTAGAGTATTCAGCATGAAAATAGTGATAAAAGATAACAAGAGATACAAAATTCCAGTGATGAGAAAGAGGCTGAAAACAGTCAGTCAGAGGAGGGGAGTTGCTGAGCCAAAAAGCTTTTGATCCCACCCTATCTAATAAAACTGTGTGAGTGGAACCCCCCAAAAAATGAGAAGAGTACTCCATAAAAGGACAGATAAGGCCCTTGTACAGCATTGGCAGTTGGAGGGGCAGTAAAAACTGGTGGAGACACCTCAAAACACCTAACTTATAGAAGCTGCTTTAGCAAGAGATGAGATGTGAAGTTTCCAGTTTATGACAGTAAAGGATATTCAGCTGTCATTGAAGAAGAGGGGATAGTTGTCTGGAAGGTTGTGTCAAGTTGATAAATGGACAAAATGAGTTTTTTGAGACATTGAACACTACAAAGTTTTCTCTGCCCCAATCAGATATCTTAGAGAAAAATCAGAAGTCAGGCATTTTGTAGTATCCCTCTGTGATCTTTTGATTTCCTGAAGGGTTGGTTGTCTCTGAAAAGACGTGGAAAAATGTAGGGTGGTATCATGAGCAAAGGAGTGGATAAGGCAAAAAGTTTGGTTAAGCAGATCATTAATAAATAAGAGAAAGAGAGTGGGTGACAGGACAGATCCCTGAGGAACACCACTGTTAATAGACTTGGAAAAAGAACAGTTGCTATCTACCACAGTTGCAATAGAATGGTCAGAAAGGAGGAATGACGTAAAGTTGCAGAGAGAAGGATAGAAACTATAGGAGGTCAGTTTTGAAATCAAAACTTTGTGCCAGACTCTATCAAATTTTTGATATGTCTAATGTGATGCAAAAGTTTAACTGAAACCTCTAAAAGAGGATGACCAAGACTCACTAAGGAAAGCCAGATCACCAGTAGAGCAACATTGATGGAAGCCATACTGGTGATAAAAGAGGAGATTGTGAAGTGACAGATGTTTGATAATTTTCCTATTGAGGATAGATTAAAAAAAAACTTTAGACAAGCAAAGAAATTAAAGCTATAGGGCAGTAGTTTGAGGGATTAGAACAGTCGCTCTTTTCAGGAACAGGCTGAATGTAGGCAAACTTCCAGCATGAAGGAAAGGTAGAAGTCAATAGACATAGTTGAAAGAGTTTGACCAGGTAAGGTGAAAGCACAGAAGCACAGTTTTTGAGAACAATAGAAGGAACCCCATCAGGTCCATAAGCTTTCTGAGGGTTAAAGCCAGTGAGGGCATGGAAAACATCATTATGAAGAACTTTAATAGTAGGCATGAAATAGTCAGAGGAAGGAGAAGAGGGAGGGACAAGCCCAGAATCATCTAAGGTGGAGTTATTAGCAAAGATTTGAGAGAAGATTTCAGCTTTAGAGACAGATGTGATGACAGTGGTGCCAATAGGATGAAATAAAGGAGGAAAAGATATAGAAATATAGTTATTGGAGGTGTATTTGGTTTAGATGCCAGAAGTCTCAAGGGGAGTTGGAGTTTGAAAGATTTTAACATTTTCTATTTATGAAGGAGTGTTTGGCAAGTTTAAGAACAGACTTGGCATGATTCTGGGCAGATATATAAAATGCATGAGATTCAGATGATGGAAGGTTCAAGTACCTTTTGTAGGCATGTATCATGCATAGAGGTTAGAAGGTTAGGTTAGGTTAGGTACACCTCCATGCCAGACAATATCATCTCCATTATGTGTTCAGCACACAGAAATGGGTCTCTGACATGGAAACAGTAATCACTCCAGGGGAAATCAGCATAATACCTCCTCAGGACCCCTCAACTGGTCAAAGCAAAATGCCAGAGTCATCTCCGCTTTAGGGGATCCTGAGGAGGGATTGGAGATATAGGACAAGATACATATATGAGGTTGTAATTGGAGGAGCCCAAAGGAGAAGATAAGGTAACAGCATAGGAGAAGGATTAGAGGTAAGGAGAAGGTCAAGAATGTTGAGAGTATCTCCAAGTCGGTCAGGAATACAAGTAGTGTATTGCATTAGTTGCTCTAGGTCTTGGAGGATGGCAAAGTTGAAGGCTAGTTCACCAGGATGGTCAGTGAAGGGAGAAGAAAGCCAAAACTGGTGGTGAACATTGAAATCTCCATAAATAGTCAAAGAATTTATTACAGTCAGAGGAGTTAGGGGAGAGATACACAGCAGATAAATTAATTTAGAGAGTGGCTATTAAGTTGAAACCAGATGGTGGAAAACTTGAAAGATTCAAGAGCATGAGCAAGAAAGCAAGTCAAGTCATTGCGCACATAGACACAACATCCAGCTTTGGAATGAAAATGAGGATAGAGAAGTAGGAGAGAACAGAAAAGGGGCTACTATCAATTGCCTTAGACAGCTGTGTTTCTTTGAGGAAAAAAGATGAGGTTTAGTAGAGGAGAAGTGGTGTTCTACATATTGAAAATTAGATATAAGGCAACGAATGTTACAAAGTTATCATTCAGCGAGATTAAAACTAGCTTTAATGGAAGGTTCACGGCACCCCCTGAACTGATCCAGAACAGAATTGGTCCAGAACAGAACTAGTGCTATTAGACCTTGCTGGGAGTAAATTTATCATTTCAGTAGGTGTCTACTGCCTCTTCTAAGTATACTCAAAAGGGAATAAAAATTGTAAAAAAAAAAATGTATTTTAGTAAAATAAAGGGTACACAAAGAAAAGGACAAACATCTGAAAGTTTTGTTTAATGTGTCAGTGTCAGTGTTAAAAATGGACGAAAAAACCCACACAAAATGCCATTCCCAAAAATAACCAAGAGGAAAAAATAAAAGAGATGGCCAAGTTAGCCTTTGATGTGTCTTGATATTCCTGTCTTGAGATTATTCAAATTTACCATTGAGAGGGATGAAAGAGTGAAGAGACTGCATAATTAACTTTTTATTAAAAGGGTGGTCAAAACTGGTGAAAGAAGGTAGCTTTCTGAAATTATTCTGTGTGAGAAAAAGAGGCATGTTCAGAGGAGCAGCAACTATAGTAGTAGATGCAACATTGCAGCAGCAAGTGAGAGAGTTAAAACAAAATGTTTGAGGGAGGGAGTAAATGACAAGAAAAACTTTTGAATCCACCCTGATCAGAAAGACTGCATCTCCCCATACATAGATACAAAGATTTGTGATAAGGGAGTATTTCATACACATTTGAAAGAAGTCTTTATGAAGTGGGAAGGTCTGAAGAAGCAAGGAGAGGCTGCTTGGACATGGAGAGGTGGAGTCCTTCCAGTCACAGCCATCCCCTTGGATAATATTTCTGGATGGAATGAAGCAGAGAGAGATAAGAGAGAGAGAGAGAGAGAGAGAGAGAGAGAGAGAGAGAGAGAGAGAGAGAGAGAGAGAGAGAGAGAGAGAGAGAGAGAGAGAGAGAGAGAGAGAGAGAGAGAGAGAGAGAGAGAGAGAGAGAGAGAGAGAGAGAGAGAGGCATATAGTTATAGATAAAAAGACTGAGTCAAACAAATAAAGTGGAATGAATGTATAGTGTAAACATTCCCTAAGAAGCAAGGCATAAAGTGGAAATACAATCTAATTCATGTTGTAGCATAAAATTTTGTGACATACTACCTATATCTATCTGTACATTAGGGTGATATCCCCTTTAAAATTAAATATTTGAGGTATATTGCTGGAATAAGAAATGCTGAGGCTCATAGAAACAATTCTGTACTGAATGTACACTTAATAGGTACTAAAATGAAATTACAATAACCTGTCTGCAAGTTCTAATTCTGAGGTACATGATAACTATCAACCAGCAAGTGGTAATCTCTGAATGATAATGCCAAAGCATTTGTGACCAGATGCACCAGCTGTGTCATACATGCCACTACTACAGGATAACCTTTGGGTCATAGAGTCAATAGTACTGTACTTGCAATTCCTCATCCACTAATCTAATGGGAATGAGAAAGATTTTCTAGCAGATAGATTCATGGTACAAATTATAAAATACAAACATATTATTAATAAATTGATAAATATTGATTCACAAGGGAGATGTCACAGACCTAAAATGTCTGCAGTATAAATATTCAGAAGTAGGATTAACACAAAACTTAATTCAAATCCACTACAAGAACAAGCAAGGTTCCAGAGCAATTAAACAAAAACTGACCTAATGCATACAATTAATCAATTACTGTACCATGAGTTCACACTTTGACATCTATTTTTTTCATGATAATTCTTCCATTCATTCTTTTCTATGGTTTCTTGATTCCCTCATTCTAATTACTTTTATTATCTAGATGTAGAGTTGGCCACACATCTGCAAGGTCTACCTACGCAGTGTTGTCAAAGCTAGTGAGCTCTGCTTGTAACATCCATTAATTAGAGGGAAAAGCAAGGAGAGAAGAGCATTTCCCTACTTTCCTTAGACCTCTATTACCTCCTGTAAATCATCCCCCAACCTTACCTTCCCCTTCATATAAATCCTTCAGAAGCTCATTTCTAACATTATTTTATGTTTACAGTTTCACCAGTCTTGACAACATTATGTCACCTCACAGAAGTATGGTCAACTGCACAGATAGTTTCTATGTAACTTTCTCCTTCCATTTTATCAATTTCTGGTGTTAAAGTTTCCCATGAACACATGAGACTTTCATTCCTTTTTTAAGACCAAACCTCTTTTCAGTGACCATGGTATAATTCACACCCTGTCACTTTTCATCAACAAACAATCCTGGTATCTCTGCCCCGTATCTAGTGACACAAACAGGAAGAATCTAAGAGAAAAGAAGTGCTAATAAGGAAGAAATTGGTATGATAATAATAATATGGGCCCACTACTTAGAACATGAGAACATGACTAAATAAGGGAACGTACAAGAAACCATCAAGCCAACAGATGATAATCTTTGCATGAAACACACCTATCTATTCCATCATATCATCCTCATCCCTAATTTTACATCAGCAAATCACTTCTCTCCTAGAGGGCGTTTTCCCATGAGATATGCTTTGCTGCTTAACACCACCAGTTGCTGAGTTGTTTCCTTGCTGATTAGACATATGTCTTCTGCTCTGCTCTCAAGGATTTGGCTGCCTTCTTCCCATTATCCTTCTGGAGCAGAAAGGCTTTGCCACAGCCTGTTATCTGTTTAGGAGCAGGTTGTAACACCACCTGTTATCCATGTAGGAGCAGGTCAGTGCTGAGTTTGGTGCATTAGTGGAGTTTACAACTCCCTGACTGTGCCAGTTAATTGCCTTGGGATGCTACCTCCCGCCACCATGTCTGATGTCCTGGAAGGTTCACTGGTAAATGGCTTTCGGGTACGGAGGTTAACTCTGGCCATGGAAAGCATGTGAGGAAAGCCTCCTTGCATAGGAAGGATGATCCTCAAACCAATCTCTCTTTACCTCCTACCTCACAGAGGATGTTAATTCTCAATCCTGGAATATGATGATGGAAACACTGGTTGCATTGCAGAGTGATATGGAAGAGTTGAGGAAGGAGAGAAGCTTGCCTACTGGGACAGTGTTGATGTCATTGACACAAGAGACTGCGTAAACAGTTGGCCCACTGAGGTGCGTTGTTCAGACTCGACCACTGGCTTCTCTGGTTTTCAGTCGGTTGAGCATCATGTTTGTAGTAATGACAATGACTCTCAGGATGACGTGCTGCTTGGTAGTGTGCTTCTGCAGTGCGCCAAGACTTATGGTCCTGTGGGTGATGCATCTGTTCAGATAGACAAGCAAGTTGCAGACATGGTGAATCATGTATTTGACTACGGCTTGCAAAAGTACAAGGAGATTTTGGACGATGACTCTACCAAGAGACCCAGCAACTGTCATTTCTTGGCTCCAATAGAGTGTAATTTGCAAGTTTTGGATGTGCTGAAAACTGATGCCAAGAAAACTGACATTCATATGAAAAAAGTTGGTAAGGACATCATTAAAGCTGCCACAATTATGACAAAGTATCTCTCATAGCTAGACAAGATCATCCAGAATGGCCACCCAGATGTAGCCCATGAAGTAGGCATGCTTAATGGTGCTTTGGCACTACTTGGCAATGCTAATCACAGGAACAACTTGACACACTGCTTCATCATTAAGAGTGAAATAAATCAGAAGTATGCTCATCTCTGTTCAAATCAAGTAACCATGTTTAGATTTATGTTTAGTGATGATGTCTCTCAATCGGTCATGCACATTGAGGAGTCTGAAAAATTGAGGAACAAATTCACAATGAGTAAGTCACTTCCTACATGGAAATTTGGTGCAGGGAAGTTCAGAGCACCCTTTGGAAAAACCTTCTGCAAAGGATTTGCATCCAGGTTCCCCCCCCATGGACAGAAGACATACAGACATGAGAGTGATCACTGACACTCCTTCTCATGGTAGGGTTCAGAGGCAAAAAATCTCCTAAAGCCTATTGCCTACTACCTGGCAATAACTCAGGTATGGATCATATATTTGAAACTGGCAGACTTCAAAATTTTGTGAATGAGTGGCACAAAATAGCCAGTGTTCCTCATATTTTGGACATTATCACACATTTCCATCTTGATATTAATGTTGTTGATATTGATCCCTTATTTGCTGAGGAAACTGAGTATGTCTTTAGTGAAGGGAAAAGAGTATTATCTGTGAGGAAATTGTAAAGCTGCTTGAGCTTAAGGTTATTAAAGTAACCTGCAGACAAGAGGGGCAAATTTTTTCCCCAATTCTCTTGTGGAGGAAAAAGGATGGAGGATTTAGAATGATTCTTAATCTAGAAAAACTTAATGAGCACATTAATTACAAACATTTCAAAATGGAAAACTTCGAACAAGGGATTCGGCCTATTAACAGAGATGCTTATATGGGCTCTGTTGATCATAGACATGTTTACTATTCTGTCAAAATAGCTGAAGAGCAACAAAGGTTTCTATGCTTTGAATGGCAAGGTAAAGTCTATCAGTTCACCTGTCTTCCTAATGGAGTTACAGAAGATCTACGGCTATAGGGAGGTTATGATGTAGTGGATAAGATGGTAAGCATGGGATTGGGCAGACGTCCATGCGTAGGTTCGAATCCCACCACATACCACTTTGAAGCTTTGCCACTTGTCGAGTGATTTAAAGTTACCTATATGTCATCCTGATACCCAGCCTCTAGGTGGTTACACCAAAGATGTGATTGGGTGGTGATATGGGTCCTAATATGGGTACCACTATAAACAAAATTGCCTGCTCTACTAATGGGCAGAAGCTGAACAGCACTTCCCACATATATTCTTCAAGTATGCCTACAGGTGCTATAGGCCACACACACACAAAAAAAAAAAATAAATAAATAAATAAATAAATAAATAAATAAATAAAAAATACAAAATAAATAAATAAATAAATAAAATAAAATATGATAATAATAATAATAATAATAATAATAATAATAATAATAATAATAAAAATAAATAAATAAAATAAAAAACCCACCAAATTAATGAAACCTATTTTTGCTAAACTGAGAGACATGGGTCTTATTATCACCAGTTTCATTGATGACATACTTATTTCCCAAAGCTCTTTAGAGGGATGTCTTGAGAGCATAAATGCCACTATAGAATTTAAAAAAGAATGTGAAAACTGCATTATAGAAGTTTGGAATTTGCAATGACTTTAGCATTAAAGAAAGAGAAAGGTAATTTCGACAAATGGATGACTATCACATATGAAATGAAGACAGATCTGCTGTGGTGGTTAAATCACATTGCAGTGCAAAATACAAAATTTTTTTCAGAGAGGTACTGAAATAAGAGGTGGTGGCATAGTGGATAAGGTGGTGAGTACGGGATCAGGAAGATGTCCCCATGCAGGTTTGAATCCCACCATGTATCACCTTGATACTTTGCTATTTATCGAGTGGTTTAAAGTTACTTACAGGTCACCATGATACCCAGGTTCCAGGTGGTTAGTTGGGGTAGTTACCTAAATTCTCGGCAAATCAATGGAAAATAGTCCTTAACTGAATCATATTTGCACATCAATTTAAAAGAACTGAAAGCCATATTACTGGTAATGCAATCATTTGCACATCAGATCATAGGGAAGAATGTTTGGGTGTTTTATGATAACATGACAGCAGTCCACTATGTGAATAATATGGGTGGCACTAAATTAGCATTGTGTGTTGACATCTGCTTGAAATTTGGGATTGATGTGTAATGTCTGATGTCTGGATTACATGCTCTCATGTACCAGGTAAAGTTAATCTGGTGGCAGATGCTGCATCACGGCAGTTTGATGAGACATTTTTAGAGAGCTTTGTGAGATCTTTGGAATCCCAAGCATTGATCTCTTTGCCTCCAGACTCAATGAACAGGTGCCTCATTTTTGCTCATAGAAACCTGACCCAGAAGCAGAACACTTTGATACTTTTTCAATATATTGGCCACAGTACTCTAGGTTAGGACAGTTCAGTGCGCCTACTGGCGGGTTTACGCGCTAGGGGATGTTCGGTTATTGCACTAAGTGTCTTAAGTTCTTTATTTTTATCCACAAGCTATCAAAATTGTTGCCATTAAGTAGTCAGTAAATCCTCTTGCTTGTCAAGGAGTAAAAAAGAATAAATAAAATAAAAATAAAAAAAAATTAGAAAAAGGATTGCAAACTAATTTTGTATTTTTTTCCTGAGGAATGGCAGAGTCAGGTCATCAGGCAGGCACACAAGTGCAAATCGACTCACTTTCTGGTCACCACAATGGAAGGACACACTGACGCTTCCCTGTCTCCTACTGTCTGTTGTACAGCCACACCAAGGAAAAAAAGTCTCTCCATCCAATGATGTTCAATAAATAAGTGGAACTTGGGGCAATAACTGAAATTAAATGCTGTCTCATCTTATGTTTCTTCTCACCACTCACTATATTAGATTGGGTAACTCGATAGGACATAACAGTAAATATTATGTAAATTACCAGTCTCATTTTCACTTTTATAACCAGCACCCTTACTGTATATATTTATTTATGACAATCAGCTACAGAGATCTTCATATTCTCCCACTTTTTTTTTTTTTTTTTTTAGCAAAATCATGCATTAAACTGAATAGAAAACCGTTATTCCGTTTTTCCTGAAGTAATGAGAGATATGGCAATGTGGCATGGATAATTAATCAGCTTCACCCTGTGGGCCAGTACAACTTAGTTTTACTATAGCCAGTAATGCCCTACCCTTGTTGGCACGCTACCCTCCATGGGTATTTTACTTCACCAAATCACCCTCTGCTGAGGTAAGCATTCCCATGAGATCAGCTGTTCCGGTCCACACCGTCAGTTGCTGGTTCGCACCCATACCGGTCGGACGTTCGCTCTACTGCTCTGTATTTTTCTGCCAGTCCTACTGCCACGTCATCGGAGACGTAGGTATTTTGTATTATGGGGCTCAATTTGTTTATTTGGCATGGGTTGGGCCTGCCATTTAGCTATTTGATATGGGTTGGGCCTACCAATTGTGTTCTGGTATGGGTTGGGCCTACCAGTTACTTTGTTTTGTGGCATGGGTTAGGCCTGCCATTGTGCTATGGTAAGGGTTGGGCCTACCATTCTGCCATTTTTTAACAATTATCATATATTGGGGCAGTGGTTGTTTACGGTACGGATTACCATGTGCAGGTTGGGAGTCATATCTTGCTCTGGGGACAGCAATGCACTTCTGCTTGTGGCCTCTACCCGGGTTCCCGGCAGGAGTGTAAGCTGGTCATCCAGAGATGAGGCATCATTCCCGTGGTATGAGTAGCAGCTCCAGTGCTTCCCCTGTGCATCATGGCCATAGCATGTTGTGTTGGATGAACTGGTGGTGTTGAGTGCAGAAGTAGCAAAACTTAGTGCCAATACACAACCATCCTCAGCGCAGGGGATGAATTTTCAGGCGAGTACTTCCACAAAGCATCAGTCACCTGCTAACTTTTCTGGATTTGTTGATGATGGTAGTGAGGAAGGTGAAATCATGGAAGTAACCCAAAAAGTGTTTTGTTTCAGAATGCAAAGGATTTGGGTCCTCCTGACACAGTTTCTGGGGACATCGACAACAAGATTGCTGGGATGGTCAACTTCCTGTTTGACAAAGGTATGCAGGAGGAGGATTACAAGGCCATCTCAGAGGATGGGATTACCACTCGCCCTAATAATTGTCCTGCGCTGGCTCCTATAGAGTGCAACTCCTTAGATCTGGGAGGCCTTCAAAACGGATGTTAGGAAGGCAGACGCCCGACTCAAAAATGTAAGTGGGGACATTCTTAAGGTAGGTATCATCCTTACAAAGTCACTTCTGGCTCTGGATCAGGTTGTACAGGAGGATGGTCACCCATTGGTTGAACAGGAAGTGAACAGGATTAATGGCACTTTGGCATTCCTGGGGCATGCCAACCACAAAAATAACTTGGCGAGGCATTTTGTTATGAAGTGGGAAATTAACCCAAAATATTCACACCTGTGTTCTGATAAGTGGCCAATGTCTCACATGTTGTTTGGAGATGAAGTATCTCAGTCTGCCAGGCAGATCACGGACACGGAGAAGCTGAAACATAAGTTTGCAGCCAAGAAAAACCCTGTCCCATGGAGGTTCACTGGTGGCAGGTCCAGAGGCTTCTGGGGGAAATCCATTCAGTGATAGTGAATTACTAATGAAATACCGCAGTATTTCATTGGTAATTCACTATCACTCACTGCCACGGAATCCAGGTTATCCTCATGGCATGAGCGTATATGAATACTAAGATATGATATCCATTATAGCAGGCAATAGAGGAGTGGAAACATAAATTTCATGGTGAAAGACAACACGCCAAGCTAATAGGGTCACAAGAAGAAGAAGAAGCCGAGTCGCCGTGAGTCTCCGCATTGTCTGTGACCGATCTCATCTCTGCTTTATTTTCTGGTATTCCATGTAAGATTTCACTTTATGCATTACAAAACAATTCTTTCTTGGGGGCAAGGTTTGTAAAAACCTAATAGAAATATATATAATTTTTTTTTAACCCATGTGGTATGTTGAGGACTAGCCCAGAACGCATCCCCCCTATTTCCATTATTTCCTATGGGAAAATTACGTCCGCTTAACGAATATTTGCTCTACGAACAGCTTTGACACCCCTATCCTGTTCGTTAAGTGGAGTATTGCTATACTAAAACTTTCAACATTGCAACAGAGGAGAGAAAGAGGAGACCTAACTGCTATATACAGAGCATGGAAGGGGATGGTTACAGTAAAAAAAAGAAGACCTATTAATGTGGGACTCAAGAAATACAAGGGGACACGGCATGAAACTAAAAAAGACTATGTGTACAAGATACATTAAGAAATATAGTTTTCTAAACAGAAGAATAGAAACATGGAACAAGTTGGATGAAACAGTAGTTCAAGGAGGAAATATTCATGACTTTAAGGCTAAACTGGATGAGTATAGGTAGGGAGATAGGACAGCATGAGCATAGCTCTTTTCTTAAAAAAAAGAGGAGATTCAGGAAATAAGGAAGCAAAATGACATTCTAAAACCCACATGCCAAAATTATGAAAGCTCTTTAAAGAGCTTGCAGGTTAAAGTGCAGGACGGGATTATAGACAGGGCAGAAGGTGGTATAGGTGATAACAAGTTGAAAGAACTAAGACATGAATGGAAACAAAAGCAAGAAGAGGAAAAAGTCAAATTTTCAGAAGTAGTAAGGAGACAAATTCAGAACACGAAAGTCGCTGTAATAGAAGTTATCAAGGAGAAGGAAAATTTGGTGCAGGATGCAGTGGACAAGAAAAAATTGCTTAATGATTATAGGATGAGGGAAAAGAAAAATGCAAATAAATTCATGAGAGAATGTGAAGAAAGGGAATTGGCCAAAACTGTTATCAAACGAGTACAAGACGGTACAAAAAAATTTGTCCAAGAGGTGGAGGAAGTGATTAGGCTGGGAAGATACAGTGAAGGGGACAGGAGACCAATGAAGTTGAGAATGAGATTTCAAGTGGTTGTAAAAGAAATTATGGCTAGAAAAGGGAAGCTGGCCGATGATGTGGAATACAAGGAAATATGGATAAAAAGAGATATGAACTTAGAGGAAAGGGGAAAGGAGAAAGTGCTAACAGGTGAAGCTAAGGAAAAAAAAAACGAGAAAAGGACAGAGATAGAGAAGAAGAATTTTTACTGGAGGGTTCTGGATATGAGACTAAAGAAGTGGTACCTAAGGAAAAAAAGAGGAGGTCGTGGAGGAGGCAATAAATTAAGAGTGTTATACTAACATAGATGAGTTATTATCAAGCATATTGGAAGTTCGGGATTATTCAAAAGAGAAAAAGCCAGATGTAATGTGCATCGTTGAAACAAAACTGAAAAAAAGAGATCTATGTCAACTTTAAAGAGGAAGGATATGATACATGGAGAAGAGACAGGAAGGATAAAGGGGAGGAGGGGTGCTAATAATGATTTGTGATAATATATGTGTGGAGGATGTGCAATATGGAGAGGACAAAGTGGAAGTAATGTGAGTAACAATCAAAACAGAGGAATTGAAGAAGAGATAAATTATAGTTACATATGTGCCACCTAAGACATGGGGAACAGAAGAACATAAAGATATGCAAAGAGAGGTGATAAAGTGCCTAGATAACATGATAAGAAGAGATAGAAGAATACTCTTAGTTGGAGACTTTAACCGTAAAAATAAACTGGAGAGAGATGGAAGTAATGGATAATGCTGGGCAGTGGAGCAAGAAAGTGTTACAGTTGACTATGGTTAATACAATGGACCAGTGGGTGGAGGAGTCAACAAGGTACATGGGGGAAGAAGAACCATCGTTGCTTGACCTAGTTTTCACAAAGAAACCAGATCCCCCTCCAATCATACAGTACCTTAGTCCAATGGGGAAAAGTGATCATGTGACATTAGAGATGCAAATGCAGGAGGAAGATAAGTTACAGAGAGGATTATAAAGGAGAGAGATTAAATTATGCAAAAGTGGATTTTGAAAAATTAAGGATTTATTTTGCTGATATTGAGTGGAGTAATATTATGTGCAGAAAGACTGTATAAGAGCTTGTATGCTAGATGCATACAAGCTAAAAAGACAAAAGATAAAGCTTGGAAGAAACTCATAAAACAGAGAAATGACTATAACAGATGGCAGTACAAAGATGCCAGAAATGAATATATTAGAGTAAGGAGAGAGGAAGAAAGAAACTTTGAGAAAGATGTAGTGGATAAAAGCAAAGATGAACCCAAACTTTTCTACAAGTTTATAAACGACAAAACAAAGAATAAGGAAACAACTGAAAAAATAATTAAAGAAGGGAAGACATACCAAACAGAAGGAAATGTGTGAAATAATGAATGAGAGCTTCAAAAAGGTATTCACTGTAGAAGATGATTTCACAGAACCTAATATGACAATGGATTGCCAAGGATTACAGGAGATTGCAGTCCACAAAGAGAATATTGGAAGATTACTGGATAAGATGGAAGTCAGAAAAGCAATGGGGCCAGATGGTGTATCTGGCTGGGTGTTAAAAGAATGTAAAGAGCAATTACTGGATAAAATCTAGGAAATAATTAAAAGTTCAATAAATGAAGGGAAAGTTCCACTAGAATGGAAGAGAGCCAACATAATACTGATATTTAAAGGAGGAAAGGCAACTGAACCACTAAACTACAGACAGACCAGTGTCACTTACAAGTGTCGTAGGGAAGTTATGTGAAATAATTATCAAAGAAAAATGGGTTAAATTTCTAGAAGAGGAGCAAGTCATATCGAACAGACAATTTGGGTTCAAGACAGGGTGGCCAAGTGTATCAAACTTATTAAGCTTTTACTCAAGAGTTATTGCAAGACTTGAAAACAGAGATGGATGGGCAGACACAGTATACCGGGACATTAAAAAGACTTTTGATAAAGTCTCTAATTGAATATTTCTTTGGAAACTAGAAAACATAGGAGGACTGCGTGGAATCTTGCTCAAATGGACAAGAGATTATTTGAACGATAGGAAAATGAGAACTATGATCAGAGATACATACTCATCTTGGGATAAAGTAACTAGCGGAGTGCCACAACGGTCAGTGTTTCAAGTTTATTTAAATGACATTCACATTGGGATAAACAGTTGTATAAATTTATTCACTGATGATGCAAAGTTCCTAAGAGTTATCAAAACCAGAGATGACTGTCTATTGTTGCAGTAAGATTTAAACAAGATCTATGAAAGGAGCAAGAAGTGGAAATTGGAATTTAATGCCAAGAAAAGCCACATAATGGAACTAGGAAAGAGTAAGAGAAGACCTGTATGGAACTATTTAATGAGAGGAACAAATATATAATGAAGACTAAAGAGGAAAAGATCTTGGAGTGATCATACAAGAAAATCTGAGCCTTGACAAACACATAAGCAAGATATTTGGACTATCATATAAAATGTTGATTAATATAAGAGAGGCATTGCATGGATATAGATATGATGAAAAAAATCATCACAAGCATGATACACCAAAGGCTGGAATATGCAGCAGTGGTATGGTCTCCGAGCTCAAAAAGGATATAAGAAAATTGGAAAGGATACAGAAGATTGCTACAAAGATGGTGCCGGAATTAAAGGACCTCACATATGAAGGAAATGGGGCTGCCAACCTTACAAGATAGAAGAGAATGGGAACTAATAACAATGTATAAGATATTAAATGATAGCTAAGTAAGATATTTGGACTATCATATAAAATGTTGACTAATAGAGGAGTGGCATTTCATTACATGGACAAAGATATGATGAAGAAAATCATCACAAGCATGATATGTCCAAGACTGGAATATGTAGCAGAGGTATGGTCTCTGAGCTCTAAAAAGGATATAAGAAAATTGGAAAGGATACAGGAGATTGCTACAAAGATGGTGCCAAAATTAAAGGACCTCACATATGAAGAACGACTGAAGGAAATGGGACTACCAACCTTACTAGATAGAAGAGAACTTGGGAACCTAATAACAATGTATAAGATAGTAAATGATAATGAAAAAATAGACAAAGAAGACCTGGTGCTGTTGGCAGAAGATGATGGAAGGACAAGAGGACATGAAAAGAAGATCAGGATAAGGCAGTGTGTGAAGGATATTGGAAAATATGTACAGTTTTCCACACAGAACAGTGGAAAAATGGAATGCATTGGATAATGAAGTTGTTACAGCACATAATGTGCATAACTTTAAGGAAAAATTAGATAAATGGACATATGGAGACAGGACACCATGAGCCCCATTAGAACCCTGCAAAATCCAACTAGGTAAATACACACACACACACACACACACACACACACACACACACACACACACACACACACACACACACACACACACACACACAAGAAAGGACTAAAGAAACTTACGTATGAGCGGAATGTAATGTATTCCAACATAAATGGAGTGATATCGGGATCGGGATTTTAGAACTCAACGATTACTTGAGGGACAAGAACCCAGATATTGTGGGTCTTACTGAAACAAAACTGAGAGAGGGAGAAGACCTGATGATGGTTGGAGAAGGGAAATATAATGTTTGGAAAAGAAATAGAGTAGGTAAGATGGGAGGAGGAGTGATGTTGCTGGTTAAAAAGATATAAAGGTGGATCAAGTGAAAGAAGGTATGGGAAAGGCAGAAGTGCTAAAGATCAGAGCAGAAACTAATGAAGGAAAAAGAGGCACTACATAGTGGTGTACGTACCACCTAAGACAAATGCATGGTCAGTACAGGAATATGAAGAAATGATAAGTGATACAGGAACATGTCTGGAAGAAATGTTGGGTGGCTGTGAACGAACTATAATGATGGGAGATTTTAATTGTAAAGAGGTGTGTTGGGAGGACTGGTCAATGGAAGGATCAGAGACAACATGGGGAAATACACTATTGACACTGGCAATGGAAAATGTGTTAACTCAGTGGGTCAAAGAAGATACTAGGTTTGGAGGAGAGGGAGCATCGTCAAGACTGGACTTGGTCTTTAGTACAGAGCCAATGGTCATTGAGGAGATGAGGGTGGAGTGCCCTTTAGCAAAGAGTGATCATGCAGTTTTGGAGTTCAAGGTGATAGATGAAGAGAAATCTAGAAGAAATGAAGAATATAAAGTGGGAAGATGGAATTATGCCAAGACAGATTTTGGAAACCTAAAGAAATTCTTTCAAGAGACAAATTGGATGAAATTCAAGAGTGCTAAGGAGCAAATGAAAAGTGGAAGGAATTTATAAAATATACAAAGAAGGTGAGAAAAATTTGTACCAATAAGACAACATAGAGAAGTTGGAAAGCAGGACTGGTTTAACGATAGATGTGAAAAGGCTAGAACAAGAAAAGAGGATGCATGGAAGAGGTGGAGAAGGAAAAGACGGATTAAGCAGTGGGAAAGTTACAAAAGAGCAAGAAATGAATATGTGTTGATTAGAAGAGAAGAAAGAAAGAAACAAGAAAAGGATATAATTGATAAATGTAAAGACCAACCAAGGCTTTTTACAGACATGTGAACAACAACATCAAAAATAGAGAAAGTATTGAAAGTTTAGAAGTAAATGGAGTATGCAGTGAAGATCCCAGGAAATGGCAGAGGCTATGAATGGATGCTTTCGGAAGGTATTCACAAAGGAGACTGCTTTTGACAAACCACTGGTAATGGAACAGAAAGGGATTATGAAGGAGTTTCAAGTAACTGTGGAGGAGATCAAGAATATGATGGGGAGTTTAGAAGTGAGAAAAGCTGTGGGACCTGATGGGGTATCAGGATGGATTTTAAGAGAATGCAGGAGCAACTGGCAGAAAAAGTTTGTGAAGTAATTGATGCCTCATTAAGGGAAGGTGTAGTGCCCCAAGACTGGAAAAGAGCTAACATTGTCCCAATCTATAAATCAGGTAACAAGAGAGACCCATTGAACTATAGACCAGTGTCACTTACAAGTGTGGTAGCTAAGATGTGTGAGAGGGTGGTGAAGAATAGATGGACAGACTTCTTGGAGAAAAATGACATACTTTGTGAGTGTCAATTTGGTTTTAGAAAAGGGCGTTCATGCACGACAAACCTGATATGTTACTATTCGAGGGTGATAGATGTAATACAGGAAAGAGATGGTTGGGCTGATGGAATATATCTGGATTTAAAAAAGGCCTTTGATAAGGTACCACACCGGAGACTGATCTGGAAACTTGAAATGGTAGGAGTGCATGGCAGTTTACTAAAATGGATGGAAGACTTTTGGTAGGAAGAGAAATGAGAACAATAATTAAGGACAGACCATCAGAATGGGGCTTGGTGGAGAGTGGAGTTCCACAGGGATCAGTGTTGGCACCAGTAATGTTCGCGGTCTACATAAATGACATGGTGGATGGGGTGTCCAGTTATGTGAGCCTATTTGCAGACGATGCAAAATTGTTAAGAAAAGTGAGATGTGACAAAGATTGCGAACTACTCCAGGAAGACTTGGACAGAATATGGAAATGGAGCTGTACATGGCAAATGGAGTTCAACACGACAAAATGCAAGAAAATAGAGTTTGGCAAGAGTGAAAGAAGAATCAGGAGTATGTACAAGATAGGAAATGAAGACATAAAACCAGTCATGAAGAAAAAGACCTTGGGGTGACAATTACCAATGACCTATCGCCAGAGAGACATATAAACAAAATAATTGGAGAAGTATTGAACTTATTGAGGAACATAAGAGTGGCGTCATATTTAGATGAAGAAATGATGAAGAAAATAATTACTGCAATGATAAGACCGAGGCTTGAATATGCAACAATACAGTGGGCTCGAACTTAAAGAAACACATAAGGAAACTAGAGAAAGTACAGAGGGCTGCAACAAAATGGTGCCTGACTTAAGAGATTTGACTTATGAAGACAGACTGAAAAGAATGCAACTTCCGACCCTGGAAAACAGAAGAGAAAGGGAGACCTGATAGCAATATACAGAGTGATGATTGGCATGGAAAAATGGATAGGGAAGATCTGTGTATGTGGAATGAAAGAATGTCGAGAGGGCATGGGAAAAACTAAAATGGCCACTTATAGGAGAGATGTGAAAAATATAGCTTCCTCATAGAAGGGTGGAAGCATGGAATAGTTTAGACGTGGAAGTGGTCAACGCAAGGAATATTCATGATTTTAAGAAAAGCTGGACATTAATAGATATGGAGACGGGACAACACGAGCATAGCTCTTTTCCGTATGTTACAATTAGGTAAATACAAATACACACACACACACACACACACACACACACACACACACACACACACACACAAGAGAAATGAATATATTAAGGTGAGGAAGAAGAAAAGAACTTGAAAAAGATATTGTCGAAAAATGTAAGGAGCAACAAAATTGTTCTATAGATTCATAAATGGAAAAATTAGGCAAAAAGAAACAATAGAAAGGTTAAAGGAGAGAACGGGATGGTGGAAGACCCAAAAAGTATGGCAGAACTATTAAATAAAAATTTCCAGGAGGTCTTTACTAAAGAATCCAAATTTGAGAGGCCACAGGGTAATAGAGAGACAATCTATATGAAAGAGATTAAAGTAACCAAGCTTGAAATAAAAGAGTTAATGAAGGAACTGGATGAAGAGAAGGCAATGGGACCGGATGAAGTCTCAGGCAGAATACTGAAAGAATGTAGGCAAGAACTAGCAAGTCCTATATACAACATCATAAAATGCTCAATAGAAAATGGAACAGTGCCAGTAGAATGGAAAAGAGCTGAGGTGGTTCCCATATATAAGAGCGGAAGGAAAGAAGAACCTTTAAATTACAGACCGGTATCACTAACTAGTGTAATATGCAAGATGTGTGAAAGAATAATAAAGAAACAATGGATCGAGTTCTTGAAGACAACAAATTAATATCAAATAGCCAATTTGGTTTTAGAAAAGGTTGGTCTTGTGTAACTAATTTATTGAGTTTCTATTCTACAATAGTTGATAGAGTACAAGAGAGAGAGGGATGGGTTGACTGCATCTATTTGGATTTAAAAAAGGCATTTGACAAAGTGCCACACGCAAGATTACTGTGGAAGTTAGAGGAGAAGGGTGGCTTAAAAGGAAGCACATTGAGATGGATAGAAAATTATTTGAGGGGAGAGAAATAAGGACGGTAGTTAAAGATATGAAGTCCAAGTGGAGAGCAG
The DNA here is from genome assembly GCF_017591435.1 of Portunus trituberculatus. NCBI lineage: Eukaryota > Metazoa > Arthropoda > Malacostraca > Decapoda > Portunidae > Portunus > Portunus trituberculatus. The sequence continues at coordinate 28,757,455 of NC_059301.1, forward strand.
TAGAAAGCGGAGTGCCACAGGGGTCAGTATTGGCACCAGTACTTTTCCTCATTTATATTAACGACATGCCAGAAGGAATGAACAGCTACATAAATTTGTTTATGGATGATACAAACTGTGCAGAGTTATAAAGCAAAAGGAGGATTGTGAAATACTGCAAGAAGACCTAAATAAGATCTGGGAATGGAGTAAGAAGTGGGAAATGGAATTCAATGTGAACAAAAGCCATGTCATGGAAATGGGAAAGAGTGAAAGATGACCTGTGGGAATCTATAAGATGGGAGATGGAGTAGAACTGGAGAAAGTCAAAAGGAAAAGGACTTAGGAGTGACGATGGAAGAAAACAATCAACCAGTAAGCCATATTGATAGAATTTTTAGAGAAACATATAATTTGCTAAGAATATTGGAGTAGCATTTCACTACATGGACAAAGAAATGATGAAGAAATTGATAAATACTATAATAAGACCCAGATTGGAATATGCAGGAGTAGTGTGGACCCCTCATAAAAGAAACACATAAGAAAATTGAGAGGCTACAAAAATGGCTACAAGAATGGTCCCAGAACTTGAAGGGATGACATATGAGGAGAGACTAAAGGCTATGGATCTACCAACCTTGGAACAAAGAAGGAGAGAGGAGACCTGATACAAGTCTATAAATTGATCAACGGAATGGACCAAGTGGATAATGAGAAACTGATCCTGAGAGAAGAATATGACACCAAGCACAAGATCGCATAGTAAAAAGCTGAGAAAGGGAAGATGTCTGAGAGATATAAAAATATAGTTTCGCAGAGATGTATTGAGACGTGGAACAGTTTAAATGAAGAAGTAGTGTCTGCAACGAGTGTGCACACTTTTAAAGTAAGATTGGATAAGTGTAGATATGGGGCCACACGAGCATAAAGCCCAGGCCCTGTAAAACTACAACTAGGTAAATACAAATAGGTAAATACACACACACACACCAGTACAGTGGTTACACTGGAACCAGAGGATGGGGTTTGATTAGTGGAGATATTTGTGAGAGAGTTTATAGTGAGAGGAGAATATGTAAGAGTTGTGAATGTGTGGTGTGTGGTCTAGTATTAAAGATGGAAATAATGAGCTCTGATGTGAGATAAGTGGTTGTCAGAGACTGCAGCAGATCAAACAGTGAATTACACACACACACACAGTACCAAATGGTGATGAGAAATACTCTAGACAGAATGAAGCAAGAACTCACCAGAAAGGATAGAGTGACGATAGTCGGAGACTTTAATTGTAAAGAAATAGTGTGGGAAGAGTACGAAGTGGTGAACGGTGGTGAGTGGGCAGAGGAATTGTTAAAGGTAGCAACAAATAACTTGATGACACAGTGGGTGAGATAACCAACAAGGTGCACGGGACAAGATGTTGCAGCAAGGTTGGATTTGGTATTTACCAGGGCATCTCTAAAAGAGGAAATTGAACATAAATGTCCCTTGGGGAGAAGCGATCATGATGTCCTAAGCTTTGAGCTGGATACGGAATTAAGCACGAATAAGATTGTGGAACGCAGGAGGAAAAATTAAATTATATTAGGGCAAATTATAACCATATAAGGGAGTTCTTTAATGAAATTGACTGGTCCATGGTATACCAGGAAAGGGATATGCAATTGAAATACGATAAATTTATGGATTTGTATAACTCTGCTGTGAAAAAGTTTGTGCCATATCACAGAAAGAGGGCTTTAAATAATAAACAGTGGTTTAATAGAAATTGTGAAGAAGCAAAAAAGAACAAAGAAAAAGCATGGAAGAAACTTAAAAAAAAACCAGTGATGTATTATCAAGAGAAGTCTACAAAACAGCAAGGAATAGATATGTTGAAGTAAGGAGAACAGCACACAAGGAATATGAACAGAGGGTGGTGGAAAACTGTGATAGTGACCCAAAAATGTTTTACAAATTCATAAATGGAAAACTAAATATAAGGGAGGCAATAGAAAGGTAAAAAAGGGGAAGAAGTATATGAGGATGCTGGAGATATAGCTGAAATTTTGAACGACAACTTTTGCAAAGTGTTTACAAAGGAGGAGCATTTTATGGGAGGAAGGCCTATGGAAATAAAGCAAATGCAGGACATCATGGTTACTAAGGAAGATGTAAGGAAAATTATAAGCAATCTGGATATTAATAAATCAATGGGGCCTGATGGCATATCTGGGAGGTTGCTAAATGAATGTAAGGATCAATTGTTGAACCCGTATTTGATATTGTGGAAACCTCCATACGAACAGGATTAGTCCCGAAAGAGTGGAAAAGAGCTGACATTGTGCCTATATATAAGAATGGTAGTAGAATGGAACCACTAAATTATAGACCAGTATCGTTGACTAGTATATTGTGCAAGGTATGTGAAGAAGTAATTAAAGCTAAGTGGAGTGAGTATCTAGAAAGTGAAAACATTCTGAGTGAAAGACAGTTTGGTTTCAGAAAAGGAAGATCGTGTATCCAATTTATTATGTTTTTATTCAAGAGTGACTGACATACTACAACATAGAGAGGGATGGGTGGATGCTATCTACCTGGACTTGAGAAAGGCCTTTGATAAAGTACCACACAATAGACTGATGTGGAAACTAAAGAAGATTGGAGGAGTAAATGATAAACTAGCAAAATGGATGGAAAATTACTTAATGGGAAGAGAAATGAGAACAGTGGTGAGAGGAAGGAAGTCCGAGTGGAAGAAGGTAACCAGTGGAGTTCCACAAGGGTCAGTGCTTGGTCCCATCATGTTTTTGATTTATGTTAATGATATGCCAGTAGGAATTGACAGTTACATGAACATGTTTGCGGACGATACTAAAATTATGAGGAGAGTAAAGAATGTGGAAGATTGTAACAAGTTACAGGAAGATCTTGATAAAATATATGAGTGGAGTAAGGAGTGGCAGATGGAATTTAATATAGACAAGACCCATGTTATGAAAATGGGAAGAAGTAGATACAGACCAAACTGGGATTACAGGCTGGGTGATGAGAAAATTAAAGAGACCAATGAGGAGAAAGACTTAGGAGTAACCGTGCAAAACACTTTGTCACCGGAGAAACACATTAACAAGATTTTTTGGAAAACATATAACATGCTTCAAAATATTGGCCTTGCATTCCACTACCTAGATGAAGGAATGATGAAGAAGATATTATGTACCTTAATAAGACCCCAGTTAGAATATGCAGCTTGTGTCTGGTCACCGCATATGAAGAAAAATATGAAGAAGGTAGAAAGGGTACAGAGGCTGACAACAAAGATGGTACCAGGACTCAGGGAGTTAGACTATGAGGAAAGACTGAGGAAGCTGGGGCTGACCACACTAGAAGAGAGAACAAGAGGAGACATGATAACTATGTATAAATTGGTGAACAAGATTGACATACTGGACAGAGAGTTGATAAAGGTGACCACAAGTAATCATCTCCGAGGACATGGAAAAAAAAGCTAATAAAAGACATCTGTCTAAATGACGTGAGAAAATACAGTTTCCCGCATCGTAGCATTGATAAGTGGAATAAACTGAGCAGTGATGTCGTTGATGCGGTGTGTGTCAGTCAGATGAAAGAGAGATATGACAGGAATGGACAAAGAGACAGGACACAGAGAGCTTAGCTCGGGCCCTGTAATACACAAATAGGTAAATACACACACACACACACAGACACACACACACACACACACAGTTGACAAGCAGCTGATCTTCACTACATATGGTTGACAGTTTTACAGTGGCCTGGAGGTAGTGTGGTCATTTCACTTCATGAATCAATTATTAAGGAATGATGAGGAAAAGAGATATCATCAAAATGCAGACATGAGATTGGAGAAAGTAGGAAAGCTGATGATGACTATGCTGATGTGGGTGAGTATTCAAGGGTTGATACGAGATTACTTCACTACAAAAAGAGTGTCTAATATAGAATATAAACTTGATAAACTGATAAAGGAGAAGATGGAAATGAAAGTGAATGAAGAACAGGATAAAGAGTTTATAAAACTGAGAGAAAGGATAAAAAAGTGGAAGAAAATTAAGCTAGGCTAAGAGTGGAAAATGAAGAACTAAAAAAAGGAAGTAGCTAACTACAAAAAGCAGATGGAAGAAGGACTCGGTAAAGCCGAGAAAGAAAAAGAGAAGCTGAAAGATCTAGTAAACAAGGAAGAGGAAAGAGTACAGAACGTGATTAAAAAAGAAGTACAAGCATGGAGAGTCAGAGATAAAAAAGATAAGGCTGATTTTCAGGAGGTTATTCAAGAACAACTTAAAGAAAAAGAAGAAAATACGACAAGCAAAATGATAGGAGTCCTCACGACAAAAGAAAATTTAGTTAGAGAAATTGCAGAAAAAAAGAAGAGTGTAGTTGTATTTGGAATAAAAGAAAAAAAATATAAAATATAGACCAAAAAGAAAAAGAAGAAATGAAATCAGTCAAAGACCTACTGAAGAATCTAAATGACGAAGATAGGCAGAACTTGGAAGAGGAAGTAGAAGAAATAAACAGAATGGGACCACATCAAGAAGGAAAAACGAGACCAATCAAAATACTACTAAAATCACAAGCAGCAACAGAAGAAATATTATATAGAACAACAAAACTTAGAGAAACAGAAGGCTGCAAGGATATCTATATAAAGGAAAATAGAAATGAGGAAGAAAGGAAGAGATACAATGAACTGGCAGCAGCAGTAAGGGAAAAGAATAATGAAAGGACAGAAGAGGAGAAGAAGGCATTTTTTTGGAGAATTCTAGGAGACAGGATAAGGAAATGGTATATAAACGAGAAGGAAGAGAAAAAGTGGAACAAGTTTAACTAAAATGATAAAGGCAAAGACTAAAATGATGTATACGAACATAGACGGGTTTTATCAAGTAAATTAGAATTAAGAGATTACATAAGGAAAAATCCAGATATTGTATGCCTGGCTGAAACAAAACTAAATAAGGCAATCAAAATAGACTTGGACAATAGGTATAATGTATGGAGAAGAGACAGAGTGGGTAAAGGAGGAGGAGGAGTCATGATTATGTTAAGGAAAGAGATAGTGATAAATGAAATGGAATGTGGGGAAGGAAAAGCAGAAGTATTGTATATTAAGATGCATATTAATAAAAAAGAGATAACAATCATTGTAACATATGTGCCACCAAAAACAAATTCATGGACCAATCAAGAATATAAAGACATGATAGATGACACAATAAGGAGTCTAATGAGAATCATTAAAGAAAGGAGAAAAGTGATATTAGTAGGAGATTTCAACTGTAAAGAAGTGGACTGGGAAAATTATGAAAGTGGTATGGGGGAAGAAGCCTGGGGAGAAAGATTCTTGAACCTAATGATAGACAATATGATGGACCAGAGAGTAAAGGAATGCACAAGATTCAGAGGAAACGATGAGCCGGCGAGATTGGACCTAGTTTTTACAAGGGGTATACAAATAAATGATGATATAAGATATAAGTGCCCATTGGGAAAGAGTGACCATGCAATATTAGAAATAGATATAGAAGAAGGAAAGGAAGATAGAGACGATTCATACAAAGGAGACCGATTAAATTACAGAAAGGCTGATATTGAGAATCTCAAGAACTATTTTAAAAACGTAGACTGGGAGGAGATGGAAAACTCAG
>NC_059301.1:28763611-28796111 GCF_017591435.1 Portunus trituberculatus
ATAGTTAAAGATATGAAGTCCAAGTGGAGAACAGTAGACAGCGGAGTGCCACAGGGTCAGTATTGGCACCAATACTTTTTCTCATATATAAAATGACATGCCAGAGGAGTGAACAGCTACATAAATCTGTTTATGGACGATGCGAAACTGTGCAGAGTCATTAAACAAAAGAGGATTGTGAAATACTACAGGAAGACTTAAACAAGATCTGGAAATGGAGCAAAAATGGGAGATGGAATTCAATGTGGACAAAAGCCATGTCATGGAAATGGGAAAAGTGAAAGACGACCAGTGGGAATCTATAAGATGGGAGATGGAGTAGAACTAGAAAAAGTAAAAAGGAAAAGGACTTGGGAGTGACAATGGAAGAAAATAATCAACCAGTTAGCCATATTGATAGAATTTTCAGAGAGACATAATTTGCTAAGGAATATTGGAATAGCATTTCACTATATGGACAAGGAAATGATGAAGAAATTGATAAGTACTAAAATAAGACCTAGATTGGAATATGCAGGAGTTGTGTGGACTCCTCAAAAAAGAAACACATAAGAAAATTAGAGAGACTACAAAAATGGCTACAAGAATGGTTCCAGAATTTAAAGGGATGACATATGAGGAGAGACTAAAGGCAATGGATCTACCAACCTTGGAACAGAGAAGAGAGAGGATCTGATACAAGTTTATAAATTGATTAACGGAATGGATGAAGTGGATAATGAGAAACTGATCCTGAGAGAAGAATATGACTTTAGAAGCACAAGATCGCATAGTAAGAAACTAAGAAAGGGAAGATGTCTGAGAGATGTTAAAAATTTAGTTTCCAAAAAGATGTAAAGATGTGTTGAGACTTGGAACAGTTTGAGAAGAAGTGGTCAGCAAAGAGTGTACATAGTTTTAAAGAAAAATTGGATAAGTGTAGATATGGAGACGGGACCACACGAGCATAAAGCCCAGGCCCTGTAAAACTACAACTAGGTAAATACAACTAGGTAAATACACACACACACACACACACACACACAGGAAGAGGAAGGACACACACATAAAGCACGCACCACACACACACACGCCCCCCGAGAATCAGCTGATCTTCACTACCTTTGTTTGGGTTTACAGTGGCCTGGGCGAAAAGTGTGGACTCATTTTTTTTTCATGAATACAGTGTTAAATAATAATGAGTGAGAAAGAGATTCCATCTAAATGCAGGTATGTGACAAGGAAAGAATGAAAGCTGATGATGACAATGTTGGTGAGGGAGAAAGAGAATTTGAAGGCTTTGATACGGCGCAAACTTCACTATTTGATAGAGTCTTGACTATCGAACGAAATTAGATAAATTGATAAAGGAGAGTATGGGAATGAAAGAGAATGAAGAACAGGATAAAGAGCTCCAGAAATTGAAAGAAAGGATAAAAGAGTGGAAGAAAACGAAACTAGGCTAAGAACCGAAAATGAAGAATTAAAAGTCCAAATAGCGAACTACAAGAAATTGATGGAAGAAGGACTGGTAAAGCCGAGAAAGAAAAGAGAAGCTAAAAGATCTAGTTAACAAAGAAGAAGAAAGAGTACAAGACGTGATTAAAAAAGAAGTACAAGCATGGAGAATCCAAGATAAGAAAGACAAGGAATCATTTCAAGAAGTATTTCAAGAACAGTTAAAAGAAAGAGATGAAAATATGACAAGCAAAATGATAGGAGTCCTCAAGAAAAAAGAAAATTTAGTAAGAGAAATTGCAGAAAAAAAAGAAGAGTGTAATTATTTTTGGACTGAAAGAAAAAAATGTTAAATATAGACCAAGAAAGGAAAAGACGAAATGAAATCAGTAAAAGACCTACTAAAACATCTGAATGACGAGGATAGACAGAACTTAGAAGAGGAAGTAGAAGAAATCCATAGAATGGGACCATATCAAGAAGGAACAGTGAGACCAATTAAGATATTACTAAAATCACAAGCAGCAGCAGAAGAAGTACTATATAGAAAAACAAAACTCAGAGAAACAGAAGGTTGCAAAGATATATATATATATATATATATATATATATATATATATATATATATATATATATATATATATATATATAGAAAAATAGAAACGAGGAGGAAAGGAAGAGACACAATGAACTGGTGGCAGAAGCAAGAGAAAAAATAATGAAAGGTCAGAGGAGGAGAAGAAGGCATTTTTTGGAGAATTATAGGAGACAGGATAAGGAAATGGTATATAAAAGAGAAAGAAGAGAAAAAAATGGAGCAAGTTTAACTAAAAATGATAAGAACAAGAGATTAAAATGATGTATACAAACATAGATGGATTTTATCTAGTAAATTAGAATTAAGAGATTACATAAAGAAAGAAGAACCAGATATTGTATGCCTGGTGGAAACAAAGTTAAATGAGGCAATAAAATAGACATAGATAAAAGGTATAATATATGGAGGAGAGACAGAGTGGGTAAAGGAGGAGGAGGAGTCATGATGATGTTAAGGAAGGAGATAGTGGTAAATCAAGTGGAGTTTGGGAAGGAAAATCAGAAATACTGTATGTTAAGATGCATATTAACAAAAAGGAGTTAACAATCATTGGAACATATGTGCCACCAAAACAAACTCATGGACTAACCAAGAATATAGAGACATGATAGATGACACAATAAGGAGTCTTACAAGAATCATTAAGGAAAGGAGAAAAGTGATATTGGTAGGAGATTTCAACTGTAAGGAGGTAGACTGGGAAAATTATGAAAGTGGTATGGGGGAAGATGCCTGGGGAGATAGATTCCTGAACCTAATGATAGATAATTTGATGGTCCAAAGAGTAAAGGAAAACACAAGATTCAGAGGAAACGATGAGCCGGCAAGATTAGACCTAGTTTTTACAAGGGATATACCAATTAACGATGATATAAGATACAAGTGCCCATTGGGAAAGAGTGACCATGTAATATTAGAAATGGATATAGAAGAAGGAAAGGAAGATAGAGATGAATCATACAAAGGAGACCGATTAAATTACAGAAAGGCTGATATTGAGAATCTCAAGAACTATTTTAAAACGTAAACTGGGAGGAGATGGAAAACTCATTAACGGTTCAAGAGAAATATAACTTATTTTTGGAAATATACAAAACTGGGGTCAGGAATATGTCCCAAATATAGACCTAAAGAAGAAGGAAAGAAAGATTGGTTTAATGCAAGATGTGCTAGGGCAAAGGAGAAACGAGATGGAGCATGGAAAAGGTGGAGAAGAAACAGAAATCCAGAAAATAAGGAAAACTTCAAAACAGCAAGAAATGAATATGCTAAGGTGAGAAAGGAAGAAGAAAGAACTATGAAAAGGACATTGTCGAAAATGTAAGGAACAACCAAAATTGTTCTACAGATTCATAAATGGAAAAATAAGACAAAAAGAAACAATAGAAAGGTTAAAAGGAGAAACGGAATGGTGGAAGACCCAAAAGTATGGCAGAACTGTTAAATAGTAAATTTCATGAGGTCTTTACTAAGGAATCCAAATTTGAAAGACCACAGGGTAATAGAGAGACTGTCTATATGAAAGAGATTAAAGTAACCAAGCTTGAAATAAAAAGTTGATGACGGAATAGATGAGGAAAAGGCAATGGGACCGGATGAAGTCTCAGGCAGAATACTGAAAGAATGTAGGGAAGAACTAGCAAGTCCAATATACAACATCATAAAATGCTCAATAGAAAATGGAACAGTGCCAGTGGAGTGGAAAAGAGCTGAGGTGGTTCCCATATATAAGAGCGGAAGGAAGGAAGAACCTTTAAATTACAGACCGGTATCACTAACTAGTGTAATATGCAAGATGTGTGAAAAGTAATAAAGAAGCAATGGATTGAGTTTCTTGAAGACAACAAAATATTATCAAATAGCCAATTTGGTTTTAGAAAAGGTCGGTCATGTGTGACAAATTTATTGAGTTTCTACTCTAGAATAGTTGATAAAGTACAAGAGAGAGAGGATGGGTTGACTGTATTTATTTAGATCTAAAAAGGCTTTGATAAAGTGCCACATGAAAGATTACTATGGAAGTTAGAGGAGAAGGGTGGCTTAAAAGGAAGCACATTGAGATGGATGAAGAATTACTTAAGGGGGAGAGAAATAAGGACGATAGTTAAAGATATGAAGTCCAAGTGGAGAACAGTAGACAGCGGAGTGCCACAGGGTCAGTATTGGCACCAATACTTTTTCTCGTATATATAAATGACATGCCAGAGGGAGTGAACAGCTACATAAATCTGTTTGCGGACGATGCGAAACTGTGCAGAGTCATTAAACAAAAGAGGATTGTGAAATACTACAGGAAGACTTAAACAAGATCTGGAAATGGAGCAAAAATGGGAGATGGAATTCAATGTGGACAAAAGCCATGTCATGGAAATGGGAAAAGTGAAAGACGACCAGTGGGAATCTATAAGATGGGAGATGGAGTAGAACTAGAAAAGTAAAAAGGAAAAGGACTTGGGAGTGACAATGGAAGAAAATAATCAACCGGTAAGCCATATTGATAGAATTTTCAGAGAGACGATAATTTGCTAAGGAATATTGGAGTAGCATTTCACTATATGGACAAGGAAATGATGAAGAAATTGATAAGTACTAAAATAAGACCTAGATTGGAATATGCAGGAGTTGTGTGGACTCCCATAAAAGAAACACATAAGAAAATTAGAGAGACTACAAAAATGGCTACAAGAATGGTTCCAGAATTTAAAGGGATGACATATGAGGAGAGACTAAAGGCAATGGATCTACCAACCTTGGAGCAGAGAAGAGAGAGAGGATCTGATACAAGTTTATAAATTGATTAACGGAATGGATGAAGTGGATTATGAGAAACTGATCCTGAGAGAAGAATATGACTTTAGAAGCACAAGATCGCATAGTAAGAAACTAAGGAAGGGACGATGTCCGAGAGATGTTAAAAAATTTTGTTTCCCGCAAAGATTTGTTGAGACTTGGAACAGTTTGAGTGAGGAAGTGGTGTCAGCAAAGAGTGTACATAGTTTTAAAGAAAAATTGGATAAGTGTAGATATGGAGACGGGACCACACGAGCATAAAGCCCAGGCCCTGTAAAACTACAACTAGGTAAATACACACACACACACAAAGAAAAAGGACTTGGGAGTGATGATGGAAGAAAACAATCAACCGGTAAGCCATATTGATAGAATTTTCAGAGAGACATATAATTTGCTAAGGAATATTGGAGTAGCATTTCACTACATGGACAAAGAAATGATGAAGAAACTGATAAGTAGTACTACTATAATAAGACCCAGATTGGGATATGCAGGAGTTGTGTGGACCCCCCATAAAAAGAAACACATAAGGAAATTGGAGACTACAAAAAATGGCTACAAGAATGGTTCCAGAAGTTAAAGGAATGACATATGAGGAGAGACTAAAAGCTATGGATCTACCAAACCTGGAACAGAGAAGAAAGAGAGGGGATCTGATACAAGTTTATAAATTGATTAATGGAATGGATCAAGTGGATAATGAGAAACTGATCCTGAGAGAAGAATATGACATTTGAAGCACAAGATTGCATAGTAAGAAACTGAGGAAGGGAAGATGTCTGAGAGATGTTAAAAAATATAGTTTCCCGCAAAGATGTGTTGAGACTTGGAACAGTTTGAGTGAGGAAGTGGTGTCAGCTACGAGTGTGCATAGTTTTAAAGAAAAATTGGATAAGTGTAGATATGGAGATGGGGCCACACGAGCATAAAGCCCAGGCCCTGTAAAACTACAACTAGGTAAATACACACACCTATGCATAATAGAACACATAGGTGGAATACAGGGAAATATCTTAAAGTGGATGAAAGACTACTTAACATATAGGGAAATGAGTACAATGATACGAGATAGGTATCCAATCAAGCTGGAACACAGTTACCAGTGGAGTACCACAGGGTTTGGTGCTGGCACCAATTATGTTTCAAGTATAGTTCAAAGATATACAAGTGGGTTTGAGTAGCTATACAAATTTATTTGCAGATGGTACAAAGCTTTTGAGAGTAATAAGGAACATGAAAGACTGTAGCTATGGATTTGCAGAAAGATATTGACAAGATTTTGAAGCTGGAGCCAAAAGTGGAAATTAGAATTTAATACCAGGAAGTGCCATGTATATAATGGAAATGGGTAAAAGTAATTGAAGGCCTAAATGGGGAATATAAAACAGGAGATGAGATTATAATCTAAAGGAGTGAAGAGAAAGACTTGGAAGTGATTATACAAGACACCCTGACTCCAAAAAGACAAATCAATGGGCTATTTGCATCAACATACAAAACACTAACTAATATCAGGGTGGCATTCAATTACATGGAAAAGAGTATGATGAAAAAGATCATAACCACTATGATAAGACCTAGACTGGAATATGTAGCAGTGGTGTGGTCACCAAACAGGCAGAAGAACATCAAGACGCAAGAAAGAATCCACATGACTGCTACAAAGATGATCCCAGAATTCTATAAGGGATCTTCCCTATGAAGAAAGAATGAATTAAATGGAATTACAAACCAAGAAGGATAGACGGGAAAGAGGGGATCTAATAATGATGTATAAGTTAGTAAACTTTATGGAAAAGATCAATAGAGAAGACCTGGTAACACTGATGGAGGATGGAGATACACAAACAAGAAGACATTCCAAGTTCATGAAGATTTAGTGTCTGAGGTACATTAAGAAGTTCAGTTTTCCACATCATCTGAAATGGATTAAATGATGAGATTGTAACAGCAGAAAGTGTGCATAAATTTAAGGAAAAGTTTGATAAATGTAAATATGGAGACAGGTCACTATGAGCCTGGTGCGAACCCTGTAACATACAACTAGGTAAATACACACGCACATTAGACTTTAGTTTCTTTTAAGACCAAACTTCTTTGCAGGTACCATGGTATAATCCACACCCAGTCATACACATTATTTTAATCTTGCTTTCATGGTCACCACATATGCACAAAGGGATATCAGGAAACTAGAAAGAATCCAAAGGACAGCTACAAAGATGGTGCCAGAAATAAAAAGACTTTTCCTAGGAAGAAAGACTGAAGGATAGGGAACTACCAACTTTGAAGGATAGATGGGAGAGAGGAGATTTAATAATAATGTATAAGATAATGAACTGTATTGAAAAGATAAGACAGACAAGAACTGGTATTACTGACTGGAGATGGAGATAGATGGACAAGAGGACACTGTAAGAAGATCATGAAAAGTCAATGTTTGAGGCACATTAAAAAGTTTTGTTTTCCACATAGGACAGTGAACACCTGGAAGGGCTTGAGTGAAGAGATTGTAACAGCAGAAAGTGTGCATATATTTAAGGAAAAGTTGGATAAAATCAGATATGGAGAGAGAAAGATCACTATGAGGTCTGTTTGAACCCTATAATATACAACTAGGTAAATACACACAAACAGTTGGATAAAAAGTATGGAGATGGGACAGTATGAGCTTAGCTCCCCTCCTGGATATCACAACTATGTAAATACACCCACACACACACACATATATGTGTATTACTTAATAGAGATCCTTAGTGTTTACCACAATGTAATGCATTCTGCTTTGGGCCATTTATGGAAATACAAAGAATTAGATAAATCTTTAACCATGAGAGCCCACAATCTAGGTATTATTGAACTCCTTAATATGAAAAACAGTTCAAGCATCTTAGATAATAAAGTCCTAAGATAATTTTTTTTTTTACTTTTGAACTTTTAGTCCCTACAGTTCTTGACACTGTAAGAACTAGAAGTTCAAAGGAATGTCCAGCTGCAAGTACAAGCCAGTGACATTAAGGTGTCAAACAAAAAGCTGGATGAATTAGGACAACTTGGATTTAAACATGAACTCTGTCAAACTTGGTGCACTAGGAATAAACTTGACATTCACTTATTGTATGATATAACTATATGAAGATAACAAGAAGTTATAAATATCACAAATGTTGCACAACATTTGTTAAAAATATGTGACTTGATAAAACCAATATATCTGCTATTGTAATATAGACTAAATAAAAGTAGAATTTAACTGGCCATTAAAATCCTACACAAATCTAATTTGATAATAAAATTGTTAAAATCATGACTGAATTTCAAATACCTGATTGTATTCTCTATAAATATTGGGACTAATTTTATGTAACTTTTATTATGGAGTTTCTATTGTCAACAAGGAATGTAGCTTAAGTTTCTCAAGACAGTACAGTACTATACAACAATATCTATTATCAAGCTTTCAGTGCCCTAAACATCAACTGAAACTTGAAATACATGTCTATATGTATATCCAACTATATTCACTGCTAGAGATATACTGTAGTATAGATAACAATGCAATTCATGAGAGTGATGGACTGGCTTCCCCTTCCATATTTCAAATGTGTAAAGGAATCTGAACTGGTGTTTTCTAGTGTGTAGTGTTTGCTCTGGAGACCTTACATTATTTCCCCCTGTTGAAGGCATAAAGTGTGAAATGTAGTACAGTTATGTAAGGAAGATAGAAATTTAGTGGCTTGTTGAAGAAAAAAAAAAAAATTTTGGTTCACTTTGTTAATATGTCATAGGTCTCAAATGGCTTTAGGTAAAATTGTGAATTTAATAGTAGATTTCACCTTTGTGCTAAGTGAAGATTGTGTGTGCTGTACTCAATTACCTAAACTATGTGCATTCTTTACTGAGTGAACCATACATACCATGCATGCACTTGTCTACCTACATAAAACACATTACAGTACCTGCAGATTGACTTGGTATGTGTACCAACTGTTCATGTGATATGATAAGAGTTTAAGTTAACCAAGTCAACTGAACACTTGGTAAACTTTGAATACTTGATAATCTTTTGAGTGACCACAATTCAGTGAAACTTCTAAAACCTACTACCTATCATAGTAAGTTATAGGATACTCTCTCTCTCTCTCTCTCTCTGCATTGATTTACTCATGTATGGGTTAAGTGAATTTGGGAACAGTGGTGTGGGCTGACCTGGGCATCCGAGGCTTTAGCCCCGGATGTTTTTTCTTTAACCCCAGATAATTCAACTTCAGAAGAAATATAACAACTGTACATCAACGAGCAACTAAAGAGTAAAGAAGTTGTAGTTTCCCATTTTCAGTAAATGCAACACAGGATGATGCCTCGATGCCAAGACCAATCAGACAGATTGGTTGAGTGAAGCGTCTGTGTTTTATTGGCTGATGTGTTTGTGTGCTGATCCTGGATTCAGCCAAAGATGGTGATAAGTTAAAAGTTTAGAAATTTGACAATCACAAAACAATGGACATATAGAGGTGTTTCAAGAAAAATGACTTTGTTGAGGCTGAAGTCTCTGAGGAGCTGCTAACAAAAACAGGTAAATGAATAATTCAAATTCTGTTTATGCCTTCAAAATTACGTGAAAAAAACATGTAGCATTATGGGGGGCAGGTGTGCCAGCGGGGCTGCGGGGACAGCTCTACCCAGTGATAGCTAGATGCTTTTATGGCGGGCTGAAAAATCCACAAAGGCTAGGTACAGCTGATGTCTTTTCCACACATAAATTTGATATTTTTCTCATAAGTTATCAAATACATGGCATACAACTACATAACTGTTGCATGTCCTTCCAACATTGTTGTGTTGAAGTATGCCCCTTTTCTTTTTATTTTTTTGCTTTTATCCTTTTATTATCTATACATGCATCATCCTGTTTCTATCAATATAATATAATTTGATTTTGACACATTTTGAAGTCACAACACGGCTAAAAAAAGAACAGAAGTACTGTAGAGTTGTTTTTTTTTTCCAGGGAAGGATCCCCTAGATTTCCCTATAAGAGTCTGGGCTCAGCCCCCCAATGTTTTCAGTCCCAAGAAACACCCCTGTTTGGGAAGTACTTACTGTGGTTTTAGGATAGGAATCAGAGGTGTTTACATGGTAGGAGTAGCCTTGTCTTGTCAGGTGATTTCAGGAGTGTCCAAATGGTATTCCCACTTTTGGTAAATCTCCTAGTTAACTGGGGCACTATGGAGTTTTCTTTTAAATTCTACTCATGGTGAGTATAGGTAGATGGAATAACCTTGTAGTGACTTTAGAACAAATATGGGGATTACTATCTAGTTCTAATTTTGAGACACTGAAATGTCTCAGCTGAAGCAGAAGCAGGGACTGGTTGTTAGGTTGCTTACAAAAAAGTCTTCCCCATTGAACCCTATCAGATTTTGTGTGTGTGTATTCACCTAGTTGTATTCACCTAGTTGTAATTTTACAGGGCGTGTGTGTGTGTGTGTGTGTGTGTATGTATGTGTATGTATATATATATATATATATATATATATATATATATATATATATATATATATATATATATATATATATATATATATATATATAAACACACACAGAGAGAGAGAGAGAGAGAGAGAGAGAGAGAGAGAGAGAGAGAGAGAGAGAGAGAGAGAGAGAGAATTTCTTTTTTCACACGATTTAATAATCTAATACAAATGAAACGCATGAATATATGTTTGTGACATTATTTACTTACGAATATCGACTGGTAGATTCGACCGAAGAAGACGACGGGAACTCTCAGTCCTATTTCCGGGGAGGAGACTTCATCCTCGTCTGGCAGGGGCGAGTCACCGGCGTTCTCCCCAAAGCGATAAAAATATGATTTGGGTACCGAGTGAGAGGGCGCCGCCAGGAGCAAGGCCAACAGGACTAACGGTAAGAGGTAGGCGGGGACCTCCATGTTTTAGTAAACACTTATTTGCTCACTAATTCTGGGCTGAGATAAGTTTCTTGTTCTTCATAAAGTTATGTCAGCATGATCTTTGTGTTTCCACTGCAATGTTTTGTTTTTGTTTCTACGGAGACACTGAATGATTTGTATTATGATCAACTCAAGACACACTACACCACGTGATACACGAAATGGAACCGGTGAATGATCCTCTCCAGTAAGGCTCCTTACATGAATCAATTCTTGAACTATTCTTTGGTACCGTCGTACATACTGAGCTGAACCACAGCAGAGCCCAAGGAATATACAGAATCCTTGGCAGAGCCGCACCTAAGCTTCCCAGTCCGCGGCGCGTGGGAGGCCCCAATGAGTGACTATTTACACTGCCCCGATCTGCCTCCTCCTCTCTCTGCCTCCCCTCTTCCTCCTCTTGAGAGCTTCCTGATAATTTTAGATAAGATGGCTGAGAATACTTGTTCCCCGCACCCTCGACTCGGTGTTCTACTACTGGTGCCAGATGCTGATATAGGGTCGTCTTACTAGCTGGTACTTATCTATTTATTATCTATTTGTTTTTTAGTTAGTTTGTTTATCCAATAATTAATTTTCCACATACCATTTGATGTGAAATTACTGATATTCTTTTAAGTTTTCTCTATAGTTCTATACATGAAAACCACTTCGTTTTTTGCTTGTCGTTGTCTTATAAGGAATATCAGTTCACCCCTCCATTCAACCTTGGCCAAACCCAGTGATGCCGAGGCCTGTCATCGTCATCAGGAACAAGGCATAAGAGGGCATCACCCACGCATATGACGAAGTAATGAGGATTCCATCCACACTGCCGCTCTCCAGTACAGGCTACACTATTCACAACTTCAAACATCGCAAACAGCGACATTCACCTTCCCAAGCCATTGATGTTACACCTATAATTCGTCTCATTAGTTAGCTTTATATGTTCCTCACCTGTCCTCGCACGCCAGGCACAACTCCCGTGCATTTTTAACACCAGAATCAAATATATCAATTTCTCTCCATAAGCAACTGGCTTATGTCAGCTACGTGATCTCAGATAATATCAATAGGCCTCTCAAAATTATAGAACTTTACGTCAAACTACGTTACGTTTACATGTGTCCACCTAGCTACGCGGGATTATGTGAGCATGCGATCACTTAACACACGTGCATGTATCTCGGTCACTCCGCCTATCTCATCAAGCACTGTGACTGTTTCTTCACACATTTATGTGACTTGATTTAAAACCGGCGGTAAAGTGCACGAAATATCACACAACTCATGTTTCTATTACTCTGTAAGGTAACATTAATCACATGATGTTCACAAACCAACAACCAGCGTTACAGCGGTAATTCTTTGCCATTGGATACGGGATGAGCGACTATCACAATGAAGAGGAGCGGCACCTTATTCCACAGACCGCACAACCGCCAGAGCGTCACTGCCAGTCAGTGGCAGTGCCACCCAACTGTAGGGGTGCTGGCTGTGGCTGCCAGCCGCCAGAAGGTGCCACAGGTCAGCAGCTGTTGTGCCGCGCGCCACGGAGTTGCATCCTGTCACTCCCTCCTTAGCTTTAAGAATGATTTTCATATGAAGCAAATGCATCTGTGGATTCTATTATCGACTGCTGTTGAACTTATTTTATGAATTACTATAACTTTCTTAGACTTCTGTGGTAAAAAAATCTTCGCAGTTTCCAGTAATAATCAGATTATTATTGGCTGGCTATGGAACTGGTAAGCTGATTCACGGATAGTAGTGCCTGAAATAGATATAACTTGAACATTTTGTGCTATAATTCCTTCTGTAAGCGAGTTCTGATACAGGATGCGTAGAGAACGGTGATCAGAGAACTACTTACTTTTAACAAGTTTGTAAATGAAATAGTCTGAGACTGAACCACGTTACTTCTACGGCTGCACTGCTACAATGAAGGTCCTCACTATTTATTTGATCGAGAGAGTAGCTTCATTAGATGCAGAAACAAGCTTTAGTCATAACGCCGTACCTCTCCCCTCCCCCTGCCCCACATATATATATATATAAAAAAAAAAAAAAAAAAAAAAAAAACGCGGGCGCGTGTATATTCCTATTCAAGGTTGCCTACTGGTCATCCAGCCAGCCTTCCCCATCACGGAGCGAGCTCAGAGCTCATAGACTGGTCATCGGGGTAGGACTGAGACCACACCACACTCCACACACACAGGGAAAGTGAGGCCACAACCCCTCGAATTACATCCCGTAACTACTTTCTGCTAGGTGAACAAGAGCTACACATTAAGAGGCTCACCCAGTTGCCTTATCGTGCCCGGGACTCGAACCCGGGCCATCTCGGTTGTGAGCTGAGAGTGGTACTACAATACGCCGTGTGTGAATGAATGAATGAATGAATGAATGAAAGAATGAATTTATTTAGTAGCTCAGACTTTATAAAAAGTCTGGAGCACAGCACCGATTTACATTTCAAATATAACAAAGAAAGAATTACCCCACCCATTCAGTACTTATCTAAACATATTCAATACTAACTTAAAAAAAAACAGAGACAGATTTTGAAGAACCTTTACATTTGTGCTTTGCATCAACAGAATATATTTAAAGTAAGTTAGCCTATACGTAAAATACTCTGACAAATACGTATCCCTTAATCTCACGATGTCCCTATTGGTGCAGTCAAAGAGAACATGGTATTCATCACCAACAACACCCACATGTGTGTATGTGTGTGTTTCACTGTTTGATCTGCTGCAGTCTCTAACAAGACATCCAGACGTTACCCTACGGAACGAGCTCAGAGCTCATTATTTCCGATCTTCGGATAGGCCTGAGACCAGGCACACACCACACACCGGGACAACAAGGTCACAACTCCTCGATTTACATCCCGTACCTACTCATTGCTAGGTGAACAGGGGCTACACGTGAAAGGAGACACACCCAAATATCTCCACCCGGCCGGGGAATCGAACCCCGGTCATCTGGCTTGTGAAGCCAGCGCTCTAACCACTGAGCAACCGGGCCGTGTGTGTGTGTGTGTGTGTGTGTATAACGTGAAATAAATTATAAGACAAGATGGTATTTAATTTATAATGAAGTGTAACACTAATGGGAATGATATAAACTAAACAATGATCACCGCAGATCCACTGCATACTAATAAACATACTCATTCTTTCATTAAGTTACAGTTAATGCAGTCAATGCCGTGTAGAACATTGACCACAACTTGGTAATAAATAAAGTCCCCAAGTAGAACAGTAAGGAAGGATGGAGGATCACACAGGAAGGGGGCAGGAAAGCGGGGAGCGTGCGCGGCGGCCAAGAGTATGTCAAGCCAGCCTCGTGGCGGAAGAGTGCGGCAGTCGTGTCCTCTCAGGAGGTAACGTTGGCTGTTGTGTCGCGTCTCTGGCCTCAACCACTACTTTGTCGCTCCCCAGTACTCTGAGCGCAAAGAATTAAGTTTGTGAAGGAGGAGCAAGTGGGCGACGCTACAACTGGGGACAACTGGAGAACTGTCACGACCAGCACCACCAGGTAAATAAACATAATACTGTAGCATATCGTATTAGGTACAATTGGAAAGAACAGTGAATACATTTCAACTTATCATGGCTCTTGTTGCCATTTAGGTCCGACCAAGTTTTTTTTTCTAAGGAAATATATCAACAAAAGATGCAAATATCAATAAAGTACCCATAACATTATGAGTAGTTCTTGTCTACCTGTTTACATGACATCCACCTATGATCAAACAGGTGGCAATTAGTGCTCTTTCTTTTATATCCATGTCACTGTTCCTTGCTTTCCACATGATTTCTTTATATTGTTACTTCTTTATGAACAAAGATGAAGAATTTAGCAACACTTGCAAAACTATGTTACTGAAAGACATCATAGTCTGACAACTCTGAAAGAAATACACGGGAAGCATCTGTCAAGACAATAGCGAGAGAGAGAGAGAGAGAGAGAGAGAGAGAGAGAGAGAGAGAGAGAGAGAGAGAGAGAGAGAGAGAGAGAGAGAGAGATTCCCCATATACTCATACACAAAAATAACTATGCAAGATTATATAAGAATAAATCATGAACATCATTATTGCAATTAAGTATTGAATTCCACATCGATCTTGAAGGAGAGAGAGAGAGAGAGAGAGAGAGAGAGAGAGAGAGAGATGACAGGAGCACTATCGAAAAGCTGTAATATATGTAATGCCACTAATAATCAAACGTCTATAATGATCTCGCTGCAGGTAACATCCATCCTATGAACTCATTATACATTCATTACATTCATTATTGTTACCATACGAGGAAAACAGGATAACCTACCTTGCGAAATATACTCTACCATCAAAATGGTAAACATCTGATACGATGCTTATCACTCTATATAAGGGAAGCATCATCAGGTAACTTATATGCCCCTGATATTGACGCTTAAGAAACATTTTAATACCAAACTTTTCATTAGTGCAAGAGCGTTTTTGTTTGTAAAAAAAACCGTCACAAAAAATAATGGAGCTGTCATTATGTAAATCTTTTTTTTTAGCATGTCAAGAACTGACTTCATATAATTATAACGATATGTGAGATTTCGAGAGTTAAATGCAGCAGCACAAATCACTCCGCGAGATCAGGTGGTAAAGCGACACATGTATGACAGTGTAGAACAATAGGGACCGTTTGAAAGTAGTGATGAGTGACTCCTATAAGTTATGCCTGATATGGACAGGACTTGCACTCCCTTACATCATAAATATGTATTTTTCTATACGATTTTAGCTAATGACGAATAATAGAATATCGTTATATCCGTAATAGAACACTTTACCGCAGTCGCATTAAATAATAGGATACACACACACACTCTCACACACACACACACACACACACACCCGGTAGCTCAGTGGTTAGAGCGCTGGCTTCATAAGCCAGAGGACCGGGGTTCGATTCACCGGCCGGGTGGAAATATTTGGGTGTGTCTCCTTTCACGTGTAGCCCCTGTTCACTTAGCAGTGAGTAGGTACGGGATGTAAATCGAGAAGTTGTGACCTTGTTGTCCCGGTGTGTGGTGTGTGCCTGGTCTCAGGCCTATCCGAAGATCGGAAATAATGAGCTCTGAGGTCGTTCCGTAAGGTAACGTCTGGCTGTCTCGTCAGAGACTGCAGCAGATCAAACAGTGAAACACACACACACCGCGTAGTGTAGTGGTTAGCACGCTCGACTCACAATCGAGAGGGCCGGGTTCGAGTCCCGGCGCGGCGAGGCAAACGGGCAAGCCTCTTAATGTGTAGCCCCTGTTCACCTAGCAGTAAATAGGTACGGGATGTAACTCGAGGGGTTGTGGCCTCGCTTTCCCGGTGTGTGGAGTGTGTTGTGGGTGGAGTGTGTTGTGGTCTCAGTCCTACCCGAAGATAGCTGAAGATAGCTCTGAGCTCGCTCCGTAATGGGGCTGGGTGACCAGCAGACGACCGAGGTGAATTACACACACACACACATCGCGTAGTGTAATGGTTAGCACGCTCGGCTCATAATCGAGAGGGCCGGGTTCGAGTCCCGGTAAGCGGTGAGGCAAATGGGCAAGCCCCTTAATGTGTAGCCCCTGTTCACCTAGCAGTAAATAGGTACGGGATGTAACTCGAGGGGTTGTGGCCTTGCTTTCCCGGTGTGTGTTGTGTGTGATGTGGTCTCAGTCCTACCCGAAGATCGATCGGTCTATGAACTCTGAGTTCGCTCCGTAATGGGGAAGACTGGCTGGGTGACCAGCAGGCGACCGAGGTGAATTACACACTTGTATAGTGATGTATGTTAGCACACTCGGCTCACAACCGAGAAGGTCCGTGTTCGAGTCCTGGGCGCGACGAGGATCTTAATGTGTAGCTCTTGTTCGGCAACTTTAAAAAAGAAAAGAAAAAAAAAAAAAAACCAGGTATGGGATGTAATTCCAGAGGTTGTAGCCTCGCTGTCTTGGTTTGTGGTATGTACCCTACCCGAAGATCGGTCTATGGGCTGAGCTTTTTCCGTAGGGGAAAGGCAGTTGGATGACCAGCAAGTGACCGTGATGAATAACACATACACACACACACACACACACTCACAAACACACACACTACACACACCTAACCACCGAAACTGCAAAGTTTGTAAAAAAAAAATGATGAGTTAAAAAATAATGCTCATACCAAGAAATCTATGTATACGTTTGGGGAGAAATGAAGAGCCGCAAGAGGAATTCACGTCAGGTAGTGATTTTTCCCAATACAAGCTGGAAAGAAGTGGCGGAAGGGAATAGATGGAGGGAAGGAGAGGGAGAGAGAGAGGAACGGAGGGAGGGAGATAGGGAGGGAGGTTGGTAGGAAGGGGAGGAGGGAGATGATAGGAGAGGGGAGTGATTCGGGAAAGAGAAGAGCTGGAGGAGTGTTGAGTGAGCTTCCACCACTCCTCCCAGCCCTTCTCCTTCGTGCCCTGCCACCCCCCTTTGACCTTTATTCCCGAGGCAGTACGGAAGAGAATACTCGCTCCACGCCCTTCCTTTGCCGTCGCACGAAGAACACTCAAGACTACACCAAGGAAAACCCTTAGGGCTGTATTCAGAAACACTTTGCTCTCTTACTAGACTGCTTTTTTAAAGGCCACATAGATAATCAGCCGGATTTTCACGAATGTTCCTCCTAATAAAGATGTTGAAACCTTGTTAATCTGTCACTAGATTAATATGAACACTCTTAAAAACCCGTGTCATTTTAAGCAAAACCTTTTGAAAATGATGGAGTTGCTATGAGCATCCTGTGCTATCATTCAGAGCTCAGTGAAAAAAATGTTTTTAATGGAAAAGAATGGTAAAAGAAAGAACTAGAGATAAGCTTTCTGGGCTATATGCTATTTGAAACACAGTAATACAAAAGTGTCAAGGAATGTGCAAGTCATGATGCTTGTTTACCAGTAGGATGGTCAAGGGAATGAAATATTTAAAGTCTGCGAATAACGGAGTTATAAGTGTTGACATAATATTAAACTGGAAATATGAATGGCATAAAATAATCTCTCTCTCTCTCTCTCTTTCTTCAACACACGAGTCTTCTTATTCGTGGGTTTAGCTTTCCATTAAGTTCGCTCCTTTTATATATCTCTAGGGGATACCGCCGTTCCACTTAATCACTCCTGTTCTTATTTTCTTTATTCAGTGTAATTTTCTTACATTAATCATGTTGTCTTTTTGGTTCAGATCCAGCATTTGATGATTACATTTCTCTAGCGTAATTTTCTTTACTTTTAGTAGTAGTACTCGCAGCAGTAGTAATAGTAGTAGTAGTAGTAGTAGTAGTAATAGTAGTAGTAGTGGTAATAGTAGTAGTAGTAGTAGTAATAGTAGTAGTAGTAGTAATAGTAGTAGTAGTAGTAGCAGTTGTAGTGGTAGCAGTAGCAGTTGCAGTAATAGAAGTCGTAGCCGTAAAAGTAATAGTTGTAGTAGTTGTAGTTGTAGTGGTAGTAATAGTAATAGTAATAATAGAAGTAGTAGTAGTAATAGTAGTAGTAGTAGTAGTAGTAGTAGTAGTAGTAGTAGTAGTAGTAGTAGAGTAGTAGCAGTAGCAATAGCAGTAACAGTAGTAGTAGTCGTAGCCGTAATAGTAGTAGTTGTAGAAGTTGTTGTAGTGGTAGTAGTAGTCGTAGTAGTAGTAGTAGTAATAGTAGTAGTAGTAGTAGCAGGAGTAGTAACAGTAGTTGTTGATGCTGTAGTAGTAACATCAGTAGTAATAATTGTAGTAATAGTAGTAGTAGTAGTAGTAGTAGTAGTAGTAGTAACCCTATTCGGGAACCAGCACCTCAAAGGGACTTTTCTTAATCGCAATTTTTGTTCTCCTTCTAATAACAGTAGAAGTAGTATTGGTAGCATTACATTAGAACATAAGAAAAAGAGGAAAGCTACTAGAAGCTGTCAGGCCTACACGTGGCAGTCCCTGTGGTAGTTGTAGCAGTAGTACAAACAGCAATAGTAGTGGTAGTAGTTGTAGCAGTAGTAGCACTAGAGGTAATAATAGTAGTAGTAGTATAGTACTAGTAGTACTATAGTGGTGGTGGTGGTGGAGGAGGAGGAGGAGGAGGAGGAGGAGGAGGAGGAGGAGGAGGAGGAGGAAAACAAGACCAAGAACAAAAACAAGAAAAGAACACCACCAATAGCAACAGAGTGAGGGAGGCGGTGGCATAGTGGATAAGGTGGTGAGCGTCCACGCGTAGTTCGAATCCCACCACGTACAGCCTTAAAACACTTTGCCATTTGTCGAGTGGTTTAAAGTTACCTACATATCACCATGATACCCAGGTTCTAGGTGGTTACACTCAAGATGAGCTTGGGCGGTGATATGGATACCACTATAAATATGAATACCACTATAAATAAAATTGCCTGCGCCACTAATGAGCGGAAGCTGAACAGCGCTTCCCATACACTCTTCAAGTGTGCCTACAGGCGCTATAGGCGTTACCGTAAAAAAACAACAACAACAATACTATAAACATAACATACAATATAGGCACATTAACATAACATTTGAAAACAAAGCATGAAAATGAAACGTTTAGTACGAGTAATACATGACCAAGACCAAGAAGGTAATGAGAAAAAAAGAAGGCTTTTATTTACGGCGTGGAAACATGGAAGGCAAGGTGTGGAGGGAAAAGAAATAATAGACAACACTCGTCTACGTATGAATAAACACAACGAGGATGAAGAAAAAACACGTTATAAGAAACAAATAGATACGTATCGCTCAGGAGCTAGAGGTGAGTGAGGGTAAGAGTATTGGGTGATGATTGCCTATTCCCTGTGGGAAAATGTAGTTTAGAAGGTCTTGCCTTTATACGGATGAAAGAAGGAGAATACACGGGGAAAAAGTGCTAAGTGATGTGTAAAGAGAAAGAAAGGGATGACTGAGAGAGAGAGAGAGAGAGAGAGAGAGAGAGAGAGAGAGAGAGAGAGAGAGAGAGAATTCACCTCACATACCAAAAGATAACAAGTTCTCGTGTGAAAAACCATATAAAAATATAGATTTCCAGATGATGTAGATGAAATAACATTATGGTTTTTCATCTCCACACCTTCCCTGACATGCATACCTTACTAAACCATGTGGGCAGTACTTTACCCTCTTTTGCGACCTTCTTCCTTCCTTCTCCCCTCTACACTTTCCTCAGATTTCCTCCTGACGTGCTCCCCGCATCCTCTTTTGCCGAAACATATTCCCAATTTCTTTGTTGACAACCTCCAAATTCTTCCCGTTCCTGGCGACCAACTTTATGCAACCTGGGAAATCTTGGGGCCATGTAGAGACCCTTGCCGCCACCTTCCTGCAAGGGGCATTAACTGTTGACTCCGTTGTCTTCTGCAAGGGAACGCAAAGAATGTAGTGCCTTTGTGTGTGTATGTGTGAGGGTGTGTGTGTTTGTTTACATGACCGTCCTCCCATTCTCTCTCTCTCTCTCTCTCTCTCTCTCTCTCTCTCTCTCTCTCTCTCTCTCTCTCTCTCTCTCTCTCTCTTTCGTCTATATTACAGGAGTAAGAGTCATGTTTCTTGTTAATAGTTATTACTTAATGAGTTAGAGCCTGGTCGTCATCAAGTCCTTCAGGCAGCTAATAACACGAAATAGGATGTCGAAGGATCTATAACAACAGCAAACCTCGATCATAACACATATCCCAAGCCTTTCAGGAGGTGAACAGCCTTCAACCATCAAGTTTACATATAAATGTGATTATATTTGGTAAATACGTATGAATTAGTCGCTGCTAACTCTAAATTAATACATTCGGATACATTAAACTATATTTCGGAAAATATCTATGACTTACTTAATAACATAAGGATATAAGGGAAGCTGCAAGATGACATCAAGCATTCACGTGGCAATCCGTCCATGAAACATAACTATCTCAGTATTTCCATCTCTTCTTCATAAATAAGGGAAATATCAAAACGGAAAAAAGAAAAAAAAGTAAAATACATACCTAACTCTACACACACACACACACACACACACACACACACACACACACACACACACACACACACACACACACATATTGTTCGTGTATCTTGACGAAAATCATAAGATATCGTGTGTGGAAAAGACAAAGTTAGCAGAGCACTTTCTTCCTCCCCAAGGTGATTCCCGCCGTCAGCTGGGGCTCGCCAGGAAAGAATTCTTGTGCGTCACGTAAGCAGAAGACCGAGAGAGAGAGAGAGAGAGAGAGAGAGAGAGAGAGAGAGAGAGAGAGAGAGAGAGAGAGAGAGAGTAACAAACATTTACTAGGCAAAAGCTACTGACTCGTGAGGTCAATAAAGATGTTACAACAATACCAAGATAAAGATATAAAGAGAAAGAAAATACTATTGTTGCTCGAACAGAAATTTCAGTCGCGTTCAATAACGTGGCTTATTCACATCAGCTGGCGAGGTGGCGGCCAGCTGGGGGGAGTGTCATGGAGTCACGTAACTAAACACGCTTTCAATTAGCGACTGGAAATTACTGCAAGAAATGAAGATAAACATACGGTTAGCTCGACATTTTTAAGGAGCATTATCATGTACGAAATATCAATACAATATTGTTGCATATCTGAAAGCTGATGCACAATCAGCTGCAGTAAAACCTCTATTGATCCGGGTTCTGCAGGTGGAGTAAATGTATACGTTAACAATGAAAATATTGCTATTTATTAAGAAAAGTAAGCATTAAAAAAATAAATAAAAAAATAAAGCAGAAAAAGATGAAGCTAATAATACACTTGATATACTTTCCTGTATCTTTCACCATCCTACTTGGACGAGATATTCAAACCTATTCATTAAATGTTACGTAACAGTGAATATTGTATAGGTCGCCTACTCGTTACCTTATCTTGCGCGTTCCTATTTTTTCTGTTGGCAGTTTGATACTGAGATATCGAAATTTAAGCTTATTCTCTAGATATTCTAAAAAAAAATTCCGCAATCAAGCTTATGACCGAAAGACTTAATTGACAGGACGCGAATGAGGAAACTTGCATGATACTGCAAGTAACAGTCCAAGGAATCGAAGCTAGAACTGCTTTCCATTACTGAATTTCATCACGTTAGGCTGAATATGCAACATCAGCAGTATTTGCACAATTGTAACACTTCATTGTTACACACGTACAGAAACATGTAAAATTTGCCTGCAGATTAATTTGACTCCACACACCCACCCACACACACACACACACACACACACACACACACACACACGTTGGTGCCCATTGAGTTAATTATCACTGATTACTAAGCAGAAAGAAAGTTTCTGGTACCTGTAAAAGAGAAGAAAATTTCGAGTCTAAGAAGGATTGCGCTCTCTCTCTCTCTCTCTCTCTCTCTCTCTCTCTCTCTCTCTCTCTCTCTCTCTCTCTCCAAAGCTCTTCTTATCATTCAAATAATAGAAAAATTATTTTCTGTCATCGTTATCATTATACCTGTCCTGCTTACGAGACACTTTTCTCTTCCTGCTTTATCTTTAATCCCCTCCTCTTTCTGGCCACGTGCAGGCAGCCTCCTCCTCACCTTGCTCAGGAGAAACAAATTCTTCACATAAATCAACAAGCGAGTCTCAAGTTTTGCAGCATTGCTGGGACGTGAACTCTTCTCAAACCCTCGCTGTTGTTGACATTGTTTGATCACCTCCACTCTTCGCCGTGACTTCCATCTTATAATGCCTTCGTGTCGACACCAAGCACTGATTGCTATACCGTTAGTCTGATTCTTCCATTCCTGACAAAACCCTCGTCACTTCTTCCACCCTTTTCTTTCCTCTTCCCACTGCCTTTGCTATAACACGATCTAGTAAAAAAAGTAAAAGGAGTGTGGTTCTTGTCTCTACCTGTGCGCGTTTTCTTTAGTTGCAGTTTCCATCCATAACAAATATATCCCTCTAATATTCTGCTATCCAGTTATCTATTTCCATTCGAGCGAGTCTATGAGTAGAGTTGTTTTCCCTGCTTGCGAGTGCATGTGTCCTTAGCGGCGTATTGTAAGGAAGATCTATATACAGTACATCTTGGCCGAGGCTGGTGAATTCTTGCCCTTTTTACAGACGTTTCTGCTGCCGTGATGTCTGCATTAAGTAAATATCCCTGACAATTATTTACAAATAACGATAACGTTGTTCTCTTGCCATGCACTACTATTTTCAGAGGCCCGAGTTGATCAACAGGGTTCTCAAGACTCTTTTCTTGTTAATATAGGAATATCGTTAATCTGTTACTAGAACCGTAAAAACACACTTAAAAGAAATGTTGAACTTTAAGGGAAGCTTTTTATAAGGTGCGACGCAAAAGTATTTCGGTATTATAGTCCTTAGTGGTATACTAAGAGAGTGCCTAGTACGTCAAAACAGTTTGTGGATGCGTTCTCTAGCATTTCATATTCATTCCTCCGCCTGCAGGAAGTCTCATTGTGCCTTGAGGATGTGGTGAAGACACACAGGGACAAGGAAGACGGTGGCTGGTGACATGAGGGAAACAAGGGCGAAGTTGACAGGCTGGTTTGGCTGGGTGGTGAGCACGCGGGTAGGGCGGGATGGCAAGGGGAGTAGAGGAGGAAGGGAAGCTTTCACAGAAGGGCAAACAATAGCAGTGTTGTCTGGTGCCCCGTCCGGTCCGCCGCCATGGAAGCTATTTAGTAAACATTAGCCTCGGAGTCAAGATTGCGAGAGGGAAATTAAGCAAGGTAGCGAGAGGTGGCCAGGGCGAGGCTACACAGGACCCAGCTGTCGCCCGCCGCAGCCTTCCTTTGCCAGACATTCCTTTTCCTGAATACGGAAGCGCTCACCATTCTGTTTTATTTGTACATTACTTGTCCATCACGCTGTAGACTACACACACACACACACACACACACACACACACACACACACACACACACACACACACACACACACACTTTTACATAATGTAAGGCTGACTGGTTGACAACATAAGTGAATAGGAGAGGTGGTCGGCTGGCTGGGTTAATTATTTATTTGAGTGTCAAGTTACTGTATGTCTTATTGAGCGGGATAGATGAGTGGTTGAGTATGGATGAATGAATAGAGACGGAGCTGGACGAGCACATATGATAATGGGTAAATGGATGGCAGAATAACAGAAGGACGGATTCGCTACAGGTAAAAAAAAATAGGGCTTAAAAACACTTGTATAAGTGGGTGTATCTTAAAGTAACTATTCATACTGTAATCCAGCGTTCCTCTGCCTCGTGATTCCTTTAATCTATTTAAGTTTCTTTCCATAACTCTATAATTGTTAATGTTTGATCGAATTCTTAACTACGCTTGCAACTTGTGGCCTTCAGCGGGAAAAACGATGAAGGCAGGCAAACATTCCAGAATCCAATCAGTTTTCAAGAACCTCGACAGTTTGCCGTGGATAAGAGCGGGAAGAAGCTTTCAAGCGTGAAGGCGGTAGGAGGTGAAAAGAGAGCTTAGGAAGGCATCGCAATTCATGTAGCAATCATTTTCTTTCAGAAGGCAGACAGAAGGTGCATTGTTTGTTATTTTTCATTGTTTTGTTGACTATAGAAATTTAAAACAGATGAAAGAAATAGAAAAGTAGATATATAAATAAATGAAAAATCTTTCACGCACACACACACACACACACACACACACACACACACACACACACACACACACACACACACACACACACACACACACACACACTCCACAATGTTATTTTGAACTTAATTTTAGATTGTCTTCTCAAGGAACTAGCTTTGTCAGTGGACCTTTTTATGCCATTGTTGACCTTGGCCAGAGCCCCTTTTACATAACACACACACACACACACACACACGTAGTACGCACACAAAACAACTAAAGATATCTGCGGAATCATGATTGGCTGAGTAAAGAATTATGCTGTTTGGTTTGATTGTGTTTGTATAAAAAGAGGGCAGATCAAGAAAATGCTGAAGGAGCTTTGGTCTTGTGCAACTTGGTCAATCCCGCGAAGCCTTTCTCGGAAGAGGAGAGATGTCCTTGGATGGGGCTGAGTGTATTAAGAGAATGTGTGTGTGTGTGTGTGTGTGTGTGTGTGTGTGTGTGTGTGTGTGTGTGTGTGACTTTGCTATGATCTTCTCATGTCTTCCAGCAAATCTTTAAGAAATATAGAGGCCTGAAAATAAGACAGTCATTTGCTTTCTCTCTCTCTCTCTCTCTCTCTCTCTCTCTCTCTCTCTCTCTCTCTCTCTCTCTCTCTCTCTCTCTCTCTCTCATTTCATTTACATACGCAATTTATCTAAGAGGTCTTGAAATTCAACTCTTCACTTATTTTTTTGCTTAAAACTAAATTCCCTTTCTTGTGAAAAAGGAAGAGAGAGAGAGAGAGAGAGAGAGAGAGAGAGAGAGAGAGAGAGAGAGAGAGAGAGAGAGAGAGAGAGAGAGAGAGAGAGAGAGAGAGAGAAACGCGTGAGGTTCCATGAAGTGTAAGAACTTTTTGGCAGTCCAGCATCTTATGATCTGACGGACGTTTACCATTACATGACCTTAGGAAACTGTCTTCTTCTTCTTCTTCTTCTGCAGCTGCTCCCATTTTCATATGGGGTCGCTGTTCCTCACTAGTCTTGTCCACAAGGCTCTGTCCCCAACCTCCTCTCCACTCAATCTTCTCTCCATCAGGTCCTCTCCAATACGATCCTTCCATCTTTTCTTTGGCCTGCCACGTCGTCTTCTTCCTCCACTTCCATATCCAATATCCTTCTGCCGACATATCCTTCTTCTCGCCTTTTGATATGACCGAACCATCGCATTCTCCTTTCTTGTACTTTCTTTGTCACCTCCGTTACTTTGGCTGTTCCTCTTATAAAATTGTTTCTCACTTTATCCCTCCTTGTCACCCCAAGCATCCACCTTAACATTCTCATCTCAGCAACCTCCAACTTATTCTCCTGTGCTTTCTTTATTGGCCACGTCTCCGCACCATATAACATGGCAGGTCTAACCACCGATTTGAACACTTTTCCCTTTACTCTTGCACTAATTTTTCGGTCACAGAGCACTCCAGTTGTTCTTTTCCAATTCTTCCAGCCCGATTGGATACGGTGAATGATCTCTCCATCCAGGTTGCCGTCCGCTGATATATGAGAGCCCAAGTATCTGAACTCCTTCACACCCTTTAACTTCATATCTTGCATCCATACTTCACTCTCCTGTCGACCATTAAAATTCAGATACTCCGTCTTCTCCTGCTAATTCTCAAACCTCTCTCCTCCAATGCTCGTCGCCATCTCTCCAACTTTCTCTCACACCATCTCTACTTTCATCCACCAAGACGATGTCATCCGCGAACAACATAGTCCACGGTGCCTCCTCCTTTATATTTTGAATACTGTCATCCATGAGTAGGTTGAACAGATATGGGCTCAGAGAAGATCCCTGGTGCAGGCCCACTCTCACACAGAACTCCTCTGTTGCTCCCACACTGCTCCTTACCCTCGTCCTTGAGCCTTCGTACATGTCCTGGATCACTCTCACATACTTCTCTGATGCTCCTTTTCTTCTCATAGTAGCCCAAACTTCCTGACGTGGTACTCTATCATAAGCTTTTTCCAAATCAATGAAAATAAGGTGTACCTCTCTTTGTTTCTCCCCATACTTCTCCAGCAGTTGTCTTACTGCAAAGATTGCATCGGTAGTACTTCTCACCGGCATAAATCCAAATTGTTCATCTCCCACTTGTGTTTCTCCCCTTACTCTTCTCTCAATTATCCTTTCGTACAGTACCTTACCTTAGGAAACTGTATAACCTATAAAAATATCATTAGTGGTAAAGATCTTCACCATTTATACAAAAACGACGGCTCGTCTCGCCCAAGTCTAGCAACAGGAATCAACTGCACTCTTTAAGTTAAGGGACGTCATCTTTTTTAACTGCACAGCACTTGATATTAATTCATGGTAATTATTTTTAGTACTGAGACCACTCAACTCAACCCAGCGGCGCTCTTGATGCTTAATTTGTTCTCTCGCCGCTTAATCACTCCAGTCAGGTCGATGTGGCGTGAAACATAAATCACTCAAGAAGTATTGCAGATGAAGAATGCAATACTTTAGGGTAATGGAGGGATGCACCCCCCAACAAAAAAAGAAAAGAAAAGAAAGAAGGAAATGAAAAGAAACTCAGGAAACGGAGAAGACAATGTGTGTGTGTGTGTGTGTGTGTGTAATTCACCACCACGGTCGCCTGCTGGTCATCCAGCCAGTCTTCCCCATTACGGAGCGAGCTCAGAGCTCATAGACCGATCTTCGGGTAGGACTGAGACCACATCAACACACCACACACACCGGGAAAGCGAGGCCACAAACCCTCGAGTACATTCCGTACCTATTTACTGCTAGATGAACAGAGGCCACACATTAAGAGGCTTGCCTATTTGCCTCGCCGCTTACCGGGACTCGAACCCGGCCCTCTCGATTGTGAGTCGAGCGTGCTAACCACTACACTACGCGGTGTGTGTGAAACCATGACGAAAAAAAGTAATTTCTGATATGTGTGTGTATTTACCTAGCTGTACCTAGTTGTAGTTTTACAGGGCCTGGGCTTTATGCTCGTGTGGCCCCGTCTCCATATCTACACTTATCCAATCTTACTTTAAAAGTATGCACACTCGTTGCAGACACTATTTCTTCATTCAAACTGTTCCACGTCTCAATACATCTTTGCGGGAAACTATACTTTTTAATATTTCTTACACATCTTCCCTTCCTCAGTCTCATAAAGACTAATCGATCTGGGTATAACAATCTCGTCACGGCTTGTCACGCTAGGGGAAAAATTGTAATCATTGTGTGTTTCACTGTTTGATCTGCTGCAGTCTCTGACGAGACAGCCAGACGTTAGTTACCGTACGGAACGAGCTCAGAGCTCATTATTTCCGATCTTCGGATAGGCCTGAGACCAGGCACACAACACACACCGGGACAACAAAGTCACAACTCCTCGATTTACATCCCGTACCTACTCACTGCTAGGTGAACAAGGGCTACACATGAAAGGAGACACACCCAAATATCTCCACCCGGCCGGGGAATCGAACCCCGGTCCTCTGGCTTGTGAAGCCAGCGCTCTAACCACTGAGCTACCGGGTGTGTGTGTGTGTGTGTGTGTGTGTGTGTGTGTGTGTGTGTGTGTAATTCACCTCGGTCGCCTGCTGGTCACCCAGCCAGCCCTTCCCATTACCGAGCGAGCTCAGAGCTCATAGACCGATCTTCGAATAGGACTGAGACAACAACACACTCCACACACCGGGAAAGCGAGGCCACAATCCATCGAGTTACATCCCGTACCTATTTACTACTAGGTGAACATTAAGAGGCTTGCCCATTTTGCCTCGCCGCTTCTTGCGACTCGAACTCGGTTATGAGCCGAGCGTGCTAACCACCACACTACGCGGTGTGTGTGTGTGTGTGTGTGTGTGTGTTTCACTGTTTGATCTACTGCAGTCTCTGACGAGACAGCCAGACGTTACCCTACAGAACGAGCTCAGAGCTCATTGTTTCCGATTTTCGGATAGGCCTGAGACCAGGCACACACCACACACCGGGACAACAAGGTCACAACTTCTCGATTTACATCCCGTACCTACTCACTGCCAGCGCTCTAACCACTGAGCTACCAGGTGTGTGTGTGTGTGTGTGTGTGTGTGTGTGTGTGTGTGTGTGTGTGTGTGTGTGTGTGTGTGTGTGTGTGTGTGAAGAAAATTTTTTCCAACTAAAAAAAAAGAAGTAAAACACACACAACACTAATTTTCACAAAGGTGTAGGAAACGTAACCCTTCATACCTCCCACACACCACAAACAAAGACCCCACAAGCTCCTCCTGTGCAGTATGTAGAGCTACCTACCTGACGAGGCATCAAGGTGGTCACCTCCGCCTGAAAGATCCACGTGGATTTTCTTTGGTTCATTCTTTTTCTGATGAAATATTGCTACCGTCGCCGCCTCTATACTATCTTGGTTTTTCTACTACCCAGAAAAATATAACTACCTTTACTGGAATGTTCTGCTCCTGGGAGGCTGTTCCGCGTGAGGCAAGCTTATCATCATCGTTCGCGCAAGATCACGGCGTAAAATTTGAATAACTGACCAGAACCATGACGAAAAAAAGTAATTTCTGATATGTGAATAAATGAATGAATAAATGAATAAATAAATATATCGATGTCTGAATATATAAAAGCGCGGACACACACACACACACACACACACACACACACACACACACACACACACACACACACACACACACACACACGGAATAACCTGGAGTGGATGTATACCATTAATTAAGGTTGACGAGCTCTTCAATAAGGGTGAAAGAGCTGGCTGTCCCAGATCAACCTACGTCCCTCAGCGATGCAGCAGGAATGTTTCCCCTGTGACCGGCGAGGCGGTGTGAAAAGATCCCGTTGAAAGGAAAGTCACCTGACAGATATATGATTCTTATTTTTTCCTCTCTCTCTCTCTCCCCCGTTGGTTTCCTTTCTGCTTATCTTCCTCCTTGTCTATTTGTCTGTCTGTATGTCTGTATTTCCATGCTTGTCTTGATTTTTTTTGTCGTTTCCGGTTTGTCTGCTGAAACTACTTCCCGCTCCCTTCTCTCCTTTTTCATATATCAAAGAAAGCGGCCAAAGGAAACAAAGAGAGGGAAGAAATGCCCGCTCACAAATACTGCTGCTGAAAAAGTAGATACGAGAGAAAAGTAAATGTATTTTCTAAATTGTCTTGATCCTTTGGAACAGTTTTAGTCGCGGACAGGAAGAAATACAGGAACAAGAACAGAGCTCAAGATCCTACTATCAGTAGGGATGAAAGAGTGAAGGCACTGATCAGGAGGCATGTAGTTACCTAATTCGGAGCAGCAATGATTATGAAAAAAATAAAATAAATAATAGTAAGATATGCAACACTGCGGTGGCGAGTGAGAGAATCAAGACAGTCTCTGAGAGGGAAGGAATCGATGAGACAAAAACTTCTGACTACATTCTGTTTAAGAGGACGGCGGGACTTGAGCCTCCCCATATGTGCGAACAGTACCCTAGCCCTATTTTACATTATGCGATGTGCTAAGGGCCTTTCCCTTCTTTTCTTCCCTCCTCCCTTCTTTCCTTGTGTTAACCTAACCCTCTGTACTGTCACTAGGAACACACGAGAACAGATACAGTTACCTAAGGGGTCATGTCATACCACATTACAAGGGTGGCGGGCCGCACGAGGAAGGAGCCACGCACAGGGAAACAGGGCCGTCCACTCCTATCTCTCGGTCTGTACTCGTATAAGCTTAATTTCCCCCGGGGGCACTCAGCCTCTCCTTCCGCACCGGTGCTGAACAAGAAAACAAACATGTTTTTCGTAAGTCTTTAAAGTAATAAGTAAACTGTTTCTGCCCGTGCTTCACTGGACTCCAAATTTAATTGAGAATGGAACATCATCCCTTTTAACATTGCTTGATGGTAAATGTTTTCTTTTATTTCTATTTGGTTCATTAGTAAGGAAAGAGGAGGAGGAGGAGGAGGAGGAGGAGGAGGAGGAGGAGGAGGAGGAGGAGGACGAGGAGAGGGAGGAGGAGGACAACGTTAACGAAGACGATGGCGACTGCAAGAAGGAAGGGCAGATAACAGAAGGGAGGAGAACGGAAATGTGGAGAAAGAGAGAGAGAGAGAGAGAGAGAGAGAGAGAGAGAGAGAGAGAGAGAGAGAGAGAGAGAGAGAGAGAGAGAGAATTCTGGAAGGTAAGAGATAATCATGGAAATTGTTATGCGTCCCGTCTAACTCCCTTCCGCCTCTTTCTTCCTTGCTCCCTCCGTGCTCTCCACCGACAAGCATGGGACTAAAAATACTGGAGAAGCAATTAGTCAACTCGTCGTGGGCCCGTGGAAGCCGAAATTATGCTTAGGGAAACTTGCACTTGTACGGAGATGGAGCAGAAAAGTTGTATTGTGTCGCTTAGGGGGACGTTGAGAGTAAAAGTTCTCAATTATCTTTTTTCTCCTTTATGTAGGAATTGCCGTTAAGTAGGAGAGCAGGGAGCAAAGAGACACTCGAGGGTGACAGAGAGAAATCTTAAAGGGATAAAAAGTCGGAAAAAAAAAAATGGTAGGATTTTTTTTTTTTTTTTGAAAAGGAAGAGAAGAAAAAAGTCCTCATTTAAGCGTAGAAAGACCAGAACATAAGAATATAACAATGCAAGACTTCTCCTTTCCCTTCCACGTTTCCTTCTCTCCCACTAGATAGCAGAGTTGCTTTATTTTGTGAGACATGTTAATAAAGCCATAACTCGTGGTGAAAAATTAAATGATATGAACAAGACATCGCGCTGTAACCTTGCTTCCTGTCACGCATACATCGGTGCTTTAGAAATAAAAGACGCTCACTAAAATGCCGCAAGAATCACAAATGCATCGCGCACGCGTACACTTGAGTAAGATAAAGTACGAAGAATAAAAATAGATCCTGAGCTGTCCTCTTATTTTGTCAGAATAAGAGAGAGAGAGAGAGAGAGAGAGAGAGAGAGAGATACCTGCTATATTGTAAAATAATATCATGTAACTCAGTGTAAGATGATGTTTGAATAAGAGAGAGAGAGAGAGAGAGAGAGAGAGAGAGAGAGAGAGAGAGAGAGAGAGAGAGAGAGAGAGAGAGGGCAGGTCGTCGTTCTCACTTTGTGGCATAATCTTATATTTTGTTCCCTCACATGCTATGCATCTCTGTCTGGTTGTATCTGTCCTTTTATCTTGTCTCAGGCACGGATTTTGCTTGCCTTAATATTTTATGATGTCGACGCTTAGCAAGATGACGGATAAAGAGCTGGGGAAGTGTGGGAGGATGTTCTTAAAAAGAATCATATAGAAATAGTAATACCTGAAGATTTATAACGAAGAATACTACGTAACACAATTATAGATGTGTTGAATATAAATCAGTTTTTTTTTTTTATTTATATCATGTGGGCTTTTCACGGGAATTTATGGGCTAAAGGGGATACTTTTTGGGTACCCCCTATCTCAAAACCCACCCGCTAGGAAACCGTTGCCCCGAGTGAGGAAGCCCAACCTACACTCGGACCGTGGATAGTATTCGAACCCGTGCGCTTGGAGACCCCTCGGATCCCAAAGCACGCATGGTTCCACTGTACCACGGCGGTTTGAGAGAAAAGAAAAGAATAGAGCAATGAATGAAAATATATACACCTTATACAACATTTTTTTTTTTTTTTTTTTTTTTTTTTTGTGTGTGTGTGTGTGTGTGTTGGGGAGGAACAATGCATGTACGAATGCTCATCGAAAAAAAAATGAGAAACGAGTAAACATTTTTGTATAACAATAACTGATTTGCATGCGTGACACACTAATTGCCAAACATCTTAAACTTTTTTTTTTCTTTTCCCAACAAATATGTTTTTTGTTATGAGTCGTGAATCTTGTATATTAAAGCGCCTTGTTTCCTTCCGCTTCAGTGCAATCCTAATCACCTGCTCACTTTTATCTTTATTATTTTACATGAGTAAGAAGAAGTCTGAACCACTGTCCCTCAGGAACTTCTATTCCTTTCCAGTAAATTCATTACTCGGAAATTTCACAGCTATGAGGGCTATGCCAAGGTAAAGATTACCAAGTTAAAGATTCTCTTTACCTTGTGCTATG
>NC_059301.1:28801111-28803611 GCF_017591435.1 Portunus trituberculatus
TGCTGCTGCTGCTAATAATAACAACAACAACAACAACAGTGATAATAATAATAATAATAATAATAATAATAATAATAATATTATTATTATTATTATTATTATGATGATGATAATAATAACAATAATAATGTTACTATTACTACTACTACTACTACTACTACTACTACTACTACTACTACTAATAATAATAATAATAATAATAATAATAATAATAATAATAATAATAATAACAATTGTTATTATTATTTTTATTATTGTTAATAATAATAATAATAATAATAATAATAATAATAATAATAATAATAATAATAATAATAATAATAATAATAGTGATAATAATAATTATAATAATAAAAATAATAATAATAATAATAACAATAATAATAATAATAATAATAATAATAATAATAATATTATTATTATTATTATTATTATTATCATAATCACTATTATTACTATGTATCATAATTATATCTATCACTACCATTATCACCATTATCTTTATTATTACCATCATTATCATTATCATTATCATGATCATCACCACCACCACCACCACCACTTAGTGCCTGCCTGCCCACCTGGAGAGTGCACGAGACAAGACACCAAACACGTTACATCCTCGGCAATGCTCCAGGCAGTAAGGAAGACGACAGTAATTATCTTAAGGACATCACGGATATTTTTTTCCCTTTTTTTTTATCATACTTTTGGCATAAATAAGTCCTCTCTCCCTGAGCGGTGAAGCACAAAAAAACTGCGGCCATCAAAGAAAACTTCCCTCGTCGCTGCGGAGTTGCACGTCTCGGAAACAATGGCCATCGTGAGGCTGGGCTCCCGTCTTGCTTCCACGAATAAGACGACACGCCTTAACATTTCTTTAAGCTGAGTTTACTTTACCGCGAAGAACAAGGGCGAGAGGAACCAGTGTGAGGGGAACTAATGTGAAAGGTAGTGAGAGAACTAGAGTGAGAGGAGGCTGAGAAAATCCAGTGTGAGAGGAGGTTAAGTGGAACAAGTATGACAGGAACTAGTTTGAGAGGAACCAGTGTGAGAAAAGGCTAAGCGAAACCAGTGTGAGAAATCAGTGTGAAAGGACGCTGAGAGGATGCAATGTGGCAGGAACTATTGCGAGAGGAGCCAGTGTGAAAGGTAGCTAAGAGTATCTAATATGAGAGACTGCCACCAGCGGAACACACTACAGCACTCTTATCAGTCATAAAAGGCAATAGGTGGCCAATCTCAATCAGCACAGAGAAGGATGTGCTGCAAGTTTCCTGTCAAGTACAAAAGGTACAAACTTGGAATATTAACTACGAGTAATTTTTGCCTTGATTTCATTACTTCAACACCAACGAATTATATCGAAATTAATCGAAAATAAATGATCGTTTGAATAAAAATAATCAAGAGTAGCAATGTGTGAAGTAAGGACTTGTGTGATGTTGACACCGATGTTACCTATAGCAGCGTTTGATCATATATAAACGGGTACGTGACGGTGATTCACATAGACTTTTATTCATGAACCACTCTCACACTAATGTAAATTCAGACTAAATTTTTCGTCAAACGTTGCTTAGTGCTTAGAGAAGAACACGAGCTGAGCCAGTACACAACTTATCACTAACGCTACAGATCCAATCAAACAGGAGCTGACATTCATCACCCGCATCTATGTCTTCCAAACAATCCACCTGCACACACACACACACACACACACACACACACACACACACTCAGTTAACTCTCAATAGGATCGGAGACAATAAGCATCAGCAATCCTCGGCCATGGCAGCGTTGACAGACACCCACAAGTGTTCGCCGTCATCTTGTTGTTCCTTTGAGTTATTCCTTTAAGAGACCCGCCAGCGTTTGGTATTGAATAAAGGCTTCTATGATTCTTTCCCTCAAGATGAGGGACAGGATATCAGAGATAACGCTGCTTAAGAGGAAAATGTAGGCTAAAAAACAACGGGAAGGATGCAACACATAGCTTCATGTAGACAATCATTAAGTGCATTATTATTAGTTTGTTATATTCGATTTTCAAGAGAGAGATACAGTATTCAGTTAAAGAAGTATTTCGTAAATGGCATCAGCTTGGTTTCCGTCTTCTCCACTCTCAGTCTCTGTTGACTTCACTCAGTGACCAAATCTTTCTCACCTAAGGTAAATGAGAAGAGTTTTACTTTCTTTTTTCACAGGCAATTTCCACGTGGTGTTGCAGGAAAGAGCGGATATGTTATTCCTCTTGCAAGCGAGAAAACTTTGACGAGCAATATTGTGCTCTTTGTTTTTATATACACTTTACAAATGCACTTTGGTATATCATTTCTAAGTAGTACAGTACGTATATATAAAAAAGCGAGCCACCATGTAAACCTGAACGTCAAGATATCAGTTACTGAACGTATTTGTAGTTAGTGATGTTAGGCAGAGACGATTTCAATATCACACTGCAGTATACGTTGTAGGCAATTATACAAAAACAAATCGC